>NC_142799.1:54568247-54755747 GCF_049724085.1 Artemia sp. Qi Xiang Cuo | reverse complement strand
ATGTCTGTGTCGTCTCTGTGTCTGTGTGTGTGTCGTCTCTGTGTGTTTGTCCTCTCTGTGTGTGAGTCGCCTCCTTGTGTGTGTAGTCTCTGTGTGTCTGTCCTCTCTGTGTGTGAGTCGACTCTGTGTGTTTGTCGTCTCTGTGTGTTTGTGTATGTTGTCTCTCTATGTGTGTCATCTCTGTGTGTTTGTCGTCTCTGTGTGTTTGTCGTCACTTTGTGTGTGTGTTACAATTTTTTCACAATTTCGTGAATGAAATTTCTGCATTGTGTATACAAGAGGTGACTTCAAGAATGAGTTTGTTACCTATTTACAATTCCTTCATAATTTCTTGAATGAAATTTCCGTATTGCGTATCCAATAGGTGAAAACAATAAAGACTGTATTACTTACTTGCGATTTTATTATGATTTCTTGAATTAAATATCTGTATTGTGTCCAGGACGCGAATTCAAGAAAGCGACTGTTACTTACTTACAATTTCTTCATAATTTAATGAAATGAATAGAACTTTTCTAAAGAATAAAGACGGGTTAAGCTTAAAGATATTTATCGCTTAAACGTATTAACAGATTTTTGTTAGAAAAAAAAACAAAAAAATACATATTTACATAAAAATAGTACTTAGAGTTCACACTTAAACATCCAGAAACGATGGTCCCATGATATAGAATAGTTTTTACCATGTCTTATGGATTTATCACGATCAGGTATGTCCTTAGGTATCCACTGCGCGAAGAACCTAACCTGGGGTTCGGGACGGTGATAATCCCCTTCAAATTTAGGACACTTAAACTCTTCTAGATTGAAAAGTGGAATCCTAGGGTCACGCTTTTGAATTAAAACTTTATCTGTAGGTACATTACCCTTTACGTAGAGTCCTTCAACCCCGAAAAAGCTGCAAATTTCACTGACTTCCTTCTGAACATTTCTCAGTTCCTGACCAGTATTATTAAGTGGTGTAATCACTCTATCATAGAATCCCAGTCTGTTTATATGACGTAATGTAGTACTTCACAAGCTTTTATCATGCTCAAACAGATTGTAGTTCACTATCCAATGATAACAGTCAATTTCTTCGAGATCCATAGACAATAATAAAAAAGCACATTCAAATATAACACCACAAGATGATTTTTTCAATCCGATAAATTCTGTGTCATACAGTCCTATCATTTTGGCGGTTATTAATGTTGTTGTTAAGTATAGAAATACTTCATTAAACTTTTATACCTTCGCTCAAGGTTGAATGGAGTTATGGCTAGGGAGATGAGTCCTAAAACCATCTGAATTCATTGTGGGGAGGAGTCATAAAACCCCCAGTGGGAAAGCCACATCGTGTCTCTGACCAGTCATAGAGCACAATTGTTCGAACGATAAAAATATCTGTTGAGGAGGTATCATTAGCAGTAACCTACTTCTAATGAAGCATATCAAGTCGCCTGTTTACCGGGTACTAAATAACTACCATTTCTACTCCTCCTAGCATTATATTGGCTTACACTGAAAATGATTGAACGGAAAAAATAAAAGCCCGATAAATATTTACTAGTTGGTGTGACAAACACAGCGCAACGTTTAGCTAGATAAGAAGAAGAAGAATACGGAGAATTAATAGTCTTTTGTTCACCATTATACATGAATAAACTGATTTAGTCGAGGAAATGAATCCTTTTTCTAGAAGTCCTATTCTTACAAGTTTAGTTAGAATAAAAGAATGAGGTAATTATATTGGCTTACACTGAAAATAATTGAACAGAAAAAATAAAACCCCTATAAATATTTACTAGTTGGTGTGACAAACACAGAGCATCGTTTGGCTAATAGCTATAAAATACAATAAAACAAATATCTGTTGAGGAGGTATCATTAGCAATAAATTATTTCTAATGAAGCATTTTAAGTCACCTGTTTACTGGGTACTAAATAACTACCATTTTTACCCCCCTCAAAACTTAATTTACCCCACACGTACCATTTTTCCGCACCAGCCACAAAACTCAATTCCTCCTAGAGTTATTTAAACTAAATACTTACCCTCGCCTCTCACAGAAATTTCTGAAAGACACAATAGCCTTATTTATAGTCGAATGTTTACCCAAATATTTAACACATACCATTTTTCCATACCATCCATAAAACTCAATTCCTCCTAGAATTATTTAAACTAAATAGTTACTCCCGCCCTAGAAAGTTCAGAAAAACACAATAGCCTTATTTATAGTGAAGCGTTTCTTAGTCGTATGTTTACCCGAATATTCAACATGTACCATTTTTCCACACCAGTCACAAAACTCAATTCCTCCTAGAATTATTTAAACTAAATACTTACCCCCGCCTCTCACAGAAAGTTCAGAAGGACACAAAAACCTATTTTAAAAGGTATAAGAATTATTTATTTAACAGAAATCCTCGCTTTTTGAATGGCCACCAAGTAAAGAAAAAATCACACAGCATAAAACAACAGAGTCTCTTGAACCCCGTAAAGCTATTTTAAAAGGTATAAGAATTATTTATTTAACAGAAATCCTCGCTTTTTGAATGGCCACCAAGTAAAGAAAAAATTACAAAGAATAAAACAACGGAGTCTCTCAAACCCCGTAAAGCTATTTTAAAATGTATAAGAATTATTTATTTAACAGAAATCCTCGCTTTTTGAACGTCCACCAATTAAAGAAAAAATCACAAAGAATAAAACAACAGAGTCTCTGAAACACTGAAAAGCTTTTTTAAAAGTTATAGGAATTATTTATTTAACAGAAATCCTCGCTTCTTTGAATGATCACCAAGTAACGAAAAAAACACACAGAAGACAAATCATCAATCATTAAAACCCCCGTAAATCTATTTTAAGAGATGCAAGAATTTTTTATCTAGCAGTAATCCTCGCTTTTTGAATGACCACCAAGTAAAGTCGAAATCACACAGAATCTAAAAACAGAGTCTTTAAAAACCTGCAAGGCTATTACCAAAGGTACATTAATTATTTATTTAACAGAAATCCTCGCTTTTTGAATGGCCGCCAAGTAAAGAAAAAATCACACAGAATAAAACAACAGAGTCTCTCAAACCCCGTAAAGCTATTTTAAAATGTATAAGAATTATTTATTTAACAGAGATCCTCGCTTTTTGAATGGCCACCAAGTAAAGAAAAAATCAAACAGAATAAAACAACAGAGTCTCTCTAACCCCTTAAAGATATTTTAAAATGTATAAGAATTATTTATTTAACAGAGATCCTAGCTTTTTGAATGGCCACGAAGTAGAGAAAAAATCACAAGGAATAAAACAGCAGAGTCTCTCAAACCCCGTAAAGCTATTTTAAAATGTATAAGAA
The DNA here is from genome assembly GCF_049724085.1 of Artemia sp. Qi Xiang Cuo. Taxonomy (NCBI): domain Eukaryota; kingdom Metazoa; phylum Arthropoda; class Branchiopoda; order Anostraca; family Artemiidae; genus Artemia; species Artemia sp. Qi Xiang Cuo. The sequence goes on along the minus strand of NC_142799.1, from coordinate 54,752,410 downwards.
TTATTTATTTAACAGAAATCCTCGCTTTTTGAATGGCCACCAAGTAAAGAAAAAAAATCACACAGAATAAAACAACAGAGTCTCTCAAACCCCGTAAAGCTATTTTACAATGTATAAGAATTATTTATTTAACAGAAATCTTCGCTTTTTGAATGACCACCAAGTAAAGGAAAAATCACAAAGAATAAAACGACTTAGAATTACACGTTTCCATTCCTTTGTTTTCTTAATTCAGATAATGCGCTTGCCAAATGATGTTTTGAAATCGCTCCCTCTTGTAAAAGGGTTAAACACAGATTGTTCTATTTAAGCAGGTAAAGAAAGCTCATTTTAAACGCACGATGTGAAAATGAAATTTTTTTTGAACGAAAAGAACTGTTTCAAAACAATTACAATCGTAACCAAAGGAGGGGGGGGGAGATTTTATTTAAATGGAAAAACATAGCATACTTTGCGTTTTCTATCGAATATACTCAACATATTTTAAGGTTTTGTATGGTTGGAAGGGGGAGGGGGGCTAAGTCCCCCTGAAATTTGAATTTACTGGTAAATGCTTTTTATCTGGAAATACCCTAAAAAACAGATGTCGACTCAAAAACCAGTCCGGTTGAAAAAACTTGGAGTTGAAACAAATTTGTGCGGGGAATCCCTGTTTTAGCCCAGAAACCTGTCTGGTTAACCCAGAAACCTGTATGGTTGGCCCAGAAACCTGTCTGGTTGGTTTTGTATAATTTCATATGCAATTTACAACAATAGCAATAACCAGTCTGGTAATCTGCCATGGAAAGGTTTCAGAGAACGTAAGGGTACATAACCTTAGATTTGGTCCAGAAACTTGTCTTTTTGGCCCAGAAACCTGTCTGGTTGGCCAAGAAAGCTATCCGGTAGGTTTTGTATGATTGTACATTCAATTGACAACAATAACAGAAAAAAACCTGTCTGCTTAAATTATATTATTACGACCATACTCTCAAAACATGTTTGACCACATTATACCTTGCCAAGTTTAAAAAACCTCGACTTTAGTTTCATAACATGCATTATAGTGTGCCAACTTTTAAAATATTCAAGCGTAAGTTTAATGTCTCTTGTACGGTTGAAACTGTACTGTTGAAACTGTACTGTTGAAACTGTACTGTTGAAAGTGCCTAATAGGTTACTACTGACACTCCCCCACAACCCTCAGGGCAAGGGTTTTAAGTTATACCCTGGGGGCATATAAGGTTTTCTATATAAGGCATTGTCGTATAAATTTCAAAAAGGACTCATTCGATTGGAAATTCAAAGGTCTAGTGCTCTTTTTAATAGTCGAAAGTGATTGGAGGGCAACTAGCTCCCCATGCCCATCATTCCCCCAAAAACATCCAATCAAAATTTTGAGATAGCCATTTTGTTCAGCGTAGTTGATTTCCAGATAGAAAATATGTTTTTGAGGAGGACACTCCCCCACAACCCTCAGGGCAAGGGTTATAAGTTATGCCCTTGGGGCATATAAGGTTCTTATAGAAGGCGTTGTCGTAGAAACTTCAAAAAAGGTTCACTCGATTAGAAATCCAAAGGGCTAGTGCCCTTGTTAATAGTCGAAAGTGATGGGGGGCAACTAACCTCCCTCTCACGCCTACCCTTTCCCCAAACACATCCAATCAAAATTTTGAGATAGCCATGTTATTAAACGTAATTTTAAGTTCTGGAGATTAGGTCTTTAGGGGATTAGGTCTTTAGGTCTTTAGGGCTTTAGATTAGGTCTTTAGGTCTTTAGGGCTTTATATTAGGTCTTTAGGGCTGTAGGGGAGATTAACTCCCCTACAGCCCTCAGGGCAAGGGTTGTAAGTTATGCCCTGGGGGCATATAAGGTTTTGTATAGACAATGTTGTCGCAGAAACTTCAGAAAGGGCTCATACCATTGGAAATTTAAATGGCTAGTTTCCTTTTTAATAGTCTAAAAGTGATTCTAAGGCAACTGACACCCCTTTCACGCCCCCATTTTCCCAAACACATCCAATCAAAATTTTGATATACCCATTTTGTTCAACGTAGTTGAAAGTTCTGGAAATTATATGTTTAAGCAGGACACTTCTCCCACACAGTATTCAGGGGCAAGGGTTATAAGTTATGCCCTGGGGGCATATATGGTTCTTATGGAAGGAAAGCTCGTATAAACGTGAGAGAGGGCTCATTTGATTGGAAATTGAAAGTTCTAGTTCACATTTTAAGCGTCAAAAGATATTGTAGAGTAACCAGCCCCCCCCCCCAAACCATTTTTTCCCAAATATATCCAATAAAAATTTTAAGATAGCTATTTTGTTAAAAAAAGTTCAAAGATTATATAACAAAAATTCCAGTGTCAACAGAACCCCCTAGGGCCCGGGGGCAGGGGTTGTAAGTTATGCGCTCGAGGCATATATGGGTCTTATGGAAGGGATGCTTGTATTAACTTAAAAGAGGGCTTATTTGATTGGAAATTGAAGGTTTTAGTTCACTTTTTAAGAGTAAAATGAGATTAGAGGGATCTAGCCCCCCCCCCTCCATGCCCTTTTTTCCTCAAGCCCATCCGATAAGAACTTTGCGATAACTTTTTTTTAAATAGTTCAAAGACCATATAACGAAAACTCAGGGGTCAACACAGCCCCCCAGGGCCCAGCAGGTGTTGTAAGCTATGCCCTGGGGGAAAATATGGTTCTGATTGAAGGGATGCTCGTAAGAAATTCAGAGATGGCTCATTTGATTGGAAATTGAAAGTTCTAGTTCAGTTTTTTAGAGTCAAAAGAGATTGGAGGGCAACCCCCCCCACGCCCCCTTTCCCCCAAATGTATCCAGTAAAAAGTTTGAATTAAATTAAAAATTGCTCAAAAGTCAGATAACAAAAACTCAGATGTCGTCACAATCCCCCAGGGCCCGGGGGTAGGCGTTGTAAGTTATGCCCTGGGGCATATATTGTTCTTATGAAAGGCATACTTGTAAAAACTTCAGAGAGGGCTCATTTTATTGGATATTGAAAGTTGGTGATCACTTTTTAATAGTTAAACGAGATCCGAGGGCAGCTAGCCCCCCCCCCCCTTCTTTTTCAAAACTCATGTGATGAAAATTTTGAGATAGAAATTTTGTTAGAAATAGTTCAAAGGTCGGATAAGAAAAAATCTGGTGTCAATAGAACCCCCCCCCATGGCACATGGGAAGGCGTTCTAAGTTTTGCCCTAAGGGCATTTATGGTTCTTATGAAAGAGATGCTCATATAAACTTCAGAGAGGGCTCATTTGATTGGAAATTGAAAGTTCTAGCTCACTTTTCAAGAGTCAAGAGAGTTAAGCCAGCCCCCCCCCCACGCTCTTTTCCCCCAAACCCGTACGCTACAAATTTTGACATAGCCAGTGTTTTGGAAATTGTTCAAAAATTAGATAACCAAAACTTACCCCAAGGCCCGGGGGATAGGCGATGTAAGTGTTGTCCTGTGGGCGTATATGGTACTTATTAAAGGTATGCTTGTGTAGATTTCAGAGGGGGCTCATTTGATTGGAAATTGAAAGTTCTAGTTCAATTTTTAAGAGTCAAAAGATATCTTATTCACTTTTTAAGAGTCAAAGAGATCAGAGGGCAACAAGCCCCCTCCCCCCCTCCTCCAATATCTAGCTGCTTAAGATAAAAATTTTGAGATAGACATATTTCTTAAAAATATTTCAAAGTTCTGATAACAAAAAACTCGGGTGTCGAGAAAGCCCCCCCAGGGCCGCTGGGTAGGCGTTGTAATTTATGCCCTGGGGACATATATGGCTTTTATGGAAGGGATGCTCGTATAAACTTCCTAGAGGGCTCATTTGATTGGAAATTGAAAGTTTTAATTCACTTTTTAAGAGTCAAAAGTGATTGGAGGGCAGCAAGCCTCCTCCCACACTCCATTTATTTTTTCCCAGAGGCACTTCATATAGAAGTGGTCGTCGTATAAAACTTCAAAAGGGGCTCATGATTGGAAATCGATAGTTCTAGTGCCCTTTTTAAGAGTCAAAAGTGATCAGACGGCAACTGGCCCCCAAGCCCTTTTCCCCAAATACATATGATAAAAAATTTGAGGTAGCCATTTTGTTAAAAATAGATCAAAGATCATATTACATAAACTCCTTTACGTATGGTCATTTCGTTAAAAATTGTTCAAAGGCTAGATAAGAAAAACTCCTGTGTCGACAACCCCCCCAGGGTCGGGGCAAGCGTTGTAAGTATTTCTTTGGGGCATATATGGTTATTATGGAAGGTATTCTCGTATAAACTTCAGAAAGGGTTCATTTGAATGGAAATGAAAAGTTGTAGTTAATTTTCTCAGAGTAAAAAAAAAATCGGAGGAAAACTAGCCCCTCCCGCCCTCCACGCCTTTGGGTGTATCGGATGGATAAACCAATCCGATAAAAATTTCAGGTGACCATTTTATTACAAATAGTTCAACCATCATATATTAAAACTCCAGGGTCAACACAACCCCCCAGGGCTCAGGGACAGGCGTTGTAAGTTATACTCTGGGGATATATATGGTTCTTATAGAAGACATACTCATATTTACTTCAGAGAGTGCTCATTTGATTGAAAATAGAAAGTCCTAGTTCACTTATAAAGAGTCAAAAGAGACCGATCCTTAATATAGTCCCCCCACGCCCTTTTTCCCCAAACCCATCCGATAAAAATCATGAGATAGCAATTCAGTTAAAAATAGTTCAAACATCAGATAATAAAAACTCCGAGGCTGACACAAACCCATTTTTTCACGTTGATATTGTTACTTTGATATCATGTTTTGATACTTTGATGAATATTTGATTTTTTTTTTTTTTTAAGTTCGATTTTGAAATAAGGAATTTTTTAAAACTTGAAATTTTTTGCAATCAAAAATGAACAAAAATTAATTAAAAAAAAACTTTCCGAAAAATAAGTTTTTCAAAGAAAATTAAAGGCTATTTTAAACTTAAGCTCAGCAGATGCAAATAAGTTTTAAAACTCAAACCTAAAACGACCAGAAATTACTATTAAAGAAAACGAAGGCCAAAACGAACAGAAATTAAATAAATAATCATAGCAAAAACATACAACAAGTAATAATATAAATGAATAAATTGATCTTAAAGCGAGTAATGCTTAGATTGAATATGAAAATCAAGCTTAAAACGAAAAAAAATATTTTTCTATTGAAGTATAAATGCAACTTAAAACGAAGAGAAATTAAATAAACAATCAACGCAAACAAACATAAAATAGATATTAATGTAAATTAATCAATAAATATTAAAACGAGTGAAACTTAAATTGAATATGCAAATCAAGCTTGAAACGAACAGAAATCACCACAAACAAATGTTTGGGTATGGCCTCCTTTTATCACTGTAAAAGTCTAACACCTATTGCGTCATTGGCACTTTACTGAAAACTGTATGCGTCTTGGACAGTCTTGGGAAGTAGTAACAACATCAAATTGATTATTCAATGTGTAATGATAATAGTTTTTGAAAAATCCATCAGTCAAAGAACTTGTTTCACTGTAATTGTATTTTTATTTTCAATGCTGTAAAAACTGGAAAAGAAGGTATTTGTAATATAATCCGTTTTCAAACAGTTCGTGGTAACGAACTGTAAGTAAGGAGCGACCTAACTTAATGGTAACCGAAACTCTAGAAAACAAGGATTTTGATACTAATAGATACATACAAAGAATCAAATTTTAATGCTGATTTCAAATATATAAGTTTCATCAAGTTTAACCCACCCATCAAAAGTTACGTGCCTGAGAAAATTTGGCTGATTTTCGAAAAAGGGGGAAAGACCCCCTAAAAGTTATAGAACCTTAATGAAAATCACACCATCATATTCAGCGTATCACAGAACCCTGCTGTAGAAGTTTCAAGCTCCCATCTACAAAAATGTGGAACTTAGCATTTTTTGCCAGAAGAAAGATCACGGATGCGTGTTTATTTGTTTGTTTTTTTGTTGTTTTTTTCCACGGGTAATTGTATCGACCCAGTGGTCCTAGAATATCATGGAAGGGCTCATTGGAATGGAAACTAAAAGTTCTAGTGTCCTTTTTAAGTGAGCAAAAAAATGGAGGGCAACTAGGCCCCCTCCCACGCTCATTTTTTCCCAAAGTCACCCGATCAAAACTTTGAGATTGCCATTTTGTTCAGCATGGTCGAAAATATGATAACTATGTCTTTTCGGATGACTTAGTTCCCCGAAGTCCCCGGGAGGAGGGCTGAAAGTTATGAACTTTACCCAATGTTAACATATAGTATTGGTTATTGGGAAGTATACAGAAGTTTTCAGGGCGTATTTTTTCTGGTAGGGGGGGGGGGGTTGTGGGAGGATCTTTCCATGAAGGAAGTTTTCATGGGGAAGGGACGTTGCTATGAAGGGGGTGCCGGATTTCCCAGCATTATTTAAAAAAAAGATCAGAAACTAAATATAAAAAAAAACTTTTTCAACTGAAAATAAGCAGCAACATCGAAACTTAAAACGAACAGAAAATATTACGTATATGATTAGGCTCGCCCCCTAGTCAATACCTCACTCCTTAAGCCAAAGATTTTTTAGTACTTTCATAAGAGCTATTTATTCTAAATAACGGCCTTTGTGGTTAAGCGGTCATTTTTAAAGAATTGGAAAAAAAATTCGAACTTTAGCGTAAAGAGCGAGGTATTGAATAGGGGGCGAACCCCCTAATAAACGAAATAAACATATAAGAGTGTAGAAGGTTGATACATAAGTTGATTGGTATGTTACGTATATTTATTACGTAGTAATAAAAATGTTCGTAAACAAAATTAAGCAAGTTCCACTGAAGCCATTTGGCCAAATAAAAGTAAAATTAATATGAAAATTTTGTGGTTATTACTCATTTCTGGTGAGCCAAAATCAAAATCTGTATTAATTCAAAAACGTTCCAAAATTAAATAAAAAAAACAAGTTTTTTAACTGAAAGTAAGGAACGACGTTAAAACTCAAAACGAACAGAAATTATTCTGTATACGAAAGCGGCTGCCCCCTCCTCAACGGCTCACTCTTTACGCAAAAGTTTGACTTACTCACAACTCTATTTTTTTTTAAAATAAAAAACTTTAGCGTAAAGAGTGAGGCGTTGAGGAGGGGGCAGCCCCTTTCATATACGGAATATTTTCTGTTCTTTTTAAGTTTTAACGTCGTTCCTTACTTTCAGTTTAAAAAAACTTGTTTTTTTTATTTAATTCAGTTAAGCGCCAATGACGCAGTAGGCTTTTGGTTTTTATTTACAGTTAGGAAAGCTCATCAGTTCAAAATGCTACTATAATTTTAATGTTTATTTTCAATATTAAGTACAAAAAAAATATTTATCATAAAATTGGTTTTCAGTAAAGTGCCAATGACGCAGTAGGTTTTAGACTTTTACAGTAAGAGAAGGAGGTCATACCCAAACTCTTGTTTATGGTGATTTTTGTTTGTTTCAAGCTTGATTTGCATATTCAATTTAAGTTTCACTCGTTTTAAGATCTATTTATTAATTTGCATTAATATCTATTGTATGTTTGTTTGCATTGATTGTTTATTTAATTTCTGTTCCTTTTAAGTATCATTTATACTTCAATGGGAATTTCTTTTTTCGTTTTAAGCTTGATTTTCATATTCAATCTAAGCATTACTCGCTTTAAGGTCAATTTATTCATTTATATTACTACTTGTTGTATGTTTTTGCTATGACTGTTTATTTAATTTCTGTTCGTTTTGGGTTTCATTTATTCTTTAATAGTAATTTCTGGTCGTTTTGATTTTCAATTTTAACAGGTATTTGTATCTGCTGATCATAAGTTTAAAAAGTCCTTTACATTTCTTTGACAAATATATTTTTCGGAAAGTTTTTTTTTAATTAATTAAACCAAAATGAACAAAATAGAATCAAATAGTCTACCAAGAATACAACTACCACAAATCAGTATCAATAAATGAATGAAACCCAAAGCAAACAGAAATTAAAATGAATAAGAGTCAAACTCAAAACAAGCAGAAATTAATATGAGTAGGGCTCTAAACCCCAAGATTTATGATATTTAGACCATTTTAAATAGAATAACTATCTCACAGTTTCTGTTAGATGCATTTCGGGACAATACGACGTGTGTGTGTGGGGGGGGGGGGTAGCTGCCCTCCGATCACTTTGACTCTTAAAAAGAAAATTAGAGCGTCTGATTACCAATCCAATAAGCCCGCTTCCGAAGTTTATATGACCAAGTTTTCTGTAAAAGCCTTATATGTCCCCAGGGCATAAATTACAACCCTTATCCTGAGGGCTGGGGGTTTTGTTATCCTCAATGACATAATTTCCAGACCGTTCTGATACGCTGATCAAATGGCTGTCTAAAAACTTTGATTGGACGTATTGGGGAAATTACGGGTGTGGGAGGGGGGGGGGTGGATTTTGCCCTTTGATCACTTTGTACTAATAAAAAAGGCACTAGTTTTCTGAGTTTACAATCATATGACCCCGTTTCGAAGCTTCTACGACAACAATTTCTATAAAACCTTATACGCCCCAAGGGCATAACTTACGACCCTTGTCCTGAGGGCAAGGGGGAGGATTGTCATCCTCAAAGACATAATTTCCAGACCTTTCAACTGCGTTGAACAAAATGGTTATATCAAAATTTTGTTCGGAAATGTTTGGAGAAATGATGGGGTTGGGGGGGGGGGTAAGGATTCTCCCTCCGTACACTTTCAGACAATCTAGGGACTAAGAAATCTTCTTATTGTCAATAATACGTTCGAAAATTATAGATTTTGTTTGATGAAGGAATGGTGGTTATTAACAGCCTAAACCTTTTCTCAGAATGTTACACCTGCAGACAATTACCACTCATGCAAAATCAGATGAGTACTTTCGTTGGATTGAATGCAATATAATAATAATAATAATGTATTATTAAAGCTTTTTTACAGCCATATACAAAACAAAAAAGAAAAGAAAAAGGATAAATAAAATGAAGACATACTAAAATCACTATCCTCTTAATCAACATTCATACTATTCAATGCAAAATTTACCACAGTTACTACTGTCTGTGGTGAATCTGAACTTAAAATCCTCCGAAGTAGCCAATCATTACCCTCTTTCAAAATTTCTCCCCTTATGTGAGAAAGCCGCCGGCATCGCAGGAGGAAATGACCCAGCCCAAAACCAATCTCACCACGGGCTCTGGGGGGAATATATGAAGGGAGGAAAGTTTACTTGTTCCCTAACTAAAAATCGCATCATGTAAAAGAGAATATCTACCTTTCAGTTTGCAAATAAACTTTACATTACTCCTGAGACTGGAATGCAGGAAACAAAATTTGTGAATAATAGACCTTAACTTTATACCTCCAAGCATCCCTAACATTCCATTTCAAAGAAAGATCTTACTATGGGATAGCAAATTTTCATTACAATTATAGTTGGTCTCATTTTGGCTAAGGATATACTAGACCTTGACCTCATTGCCCTTGCCCCTTAATTTGCAAATAATTTTACGAATTGTCTTTAGACCTGAATCAAGGATCGAAAATGAAGTGAACCAAAGTTCGACACAACCAACTGAGAGTCAGACAAAATCAAATATTCGTTATATAAAGCTGTTACTAACCAACATTTCTAAACCCATGTCAATATATCTCAATAGTTGTGTTGCATATTTCAATATCAATTTCCAGATCAACTTTTTAAAATCATACTTCAGGTCAAACTTTCAGAAATATCAAATGGTAATATTCAGTATTATTTACTGAATTAAACTATACCACTGAATATTATTACAAAAACAATTATTACAGGCCAACACAGCTGCGCACGCCGCCTCCATCACAATCTATTGAAAGCTTCCCTCTTTTTCCATTCCCCAGAAGTTTCAATTTACTTTACATCCTTCCATCAGACCTCTTCCTAAACTATTTGGGAATGGCCTTATTTTTGTTGGGCCCTGTATAAATGGTGAATAGGACGATCCTTGCCATTCTGTCATCCTTCATCATCAAAATGTGTCCCAGTCATCTCCGCTTTTTTCTCATTAAACCTTAAGAAATTGCAATAGAAATAGAACCGAATTCTTCGTAATGGTTGTTGCTTGAATTATGGGCACTTAGACGGGCACCCAATTTTTCAATTCCTTTGAAAAATATCTAACGAATCCGCCTCCGTATTTCTGACCGCTACAATTTCACAACCACGGTCATTAATGGGGCTTCCAATGTTCAAATCTTGGTTTGTGGACGTATCTTCCTATATCCTATTCTTCCAAACTTTTCTGAACCATGAGAAAAACACGCTATTCTATTTTGAAAAACTTCACTGTGTTTCTTTTGGTAGAAGACCTGGAATTCCAGACGACTGTCTTTACCAAAGAAAGTCAAAAAAACTTATCCAATATGGCAATACTACTTTAAAATCTATTTTAAGTAGGTGGCACGCAATTCAAGTTCCCAGCAAGCACATTAAGAAAGAAAAGAAGTAGACTTCATTGGCATAATTGCCAAAATACCTGTAGTGTTTTAGGTAAGAAAGGTGAAATAGGCTAATCGCTTCAGTCACGTTATGCTTTTTAAAAATGAATCTTCACAATAATTGATATTTTATATTCCCTTTTGCCTTTCTGTTTGTGTCACAGCCTAGTAAGTAGGTTGACAGTTAATTTTGTTTCACCAGAAATGCATTCAAGGGTGGTCTGGTAGAATATTACCAATTTTCATGAACCACAAAAAAGGCTAAATACTAAACATAAGTGTAGTGTTGGTCCTCTACAGAAGAAAACATGGTAAATATGTTCCAAATCATATTATTGAGTTAGGAATAAAGTGAATACACCATTCAATGCCTTTTTTTATGCTGATTACGAATATAATAATCATTTCTATTGGAAATGAATTTTAGCCGCCCCCCTATATATGCCAATTCAGGGTAGGCCTAGGCTATATATTTTGGTAAAGTTCTACAAAATCATATTATTGAGTTAGGACTAAAGTGAATACACCATTTGATGCCTTTTTTTATGCTGATTACGAATATAATAAGCATTTTTATCAGAAATGAATTTCAGCCCCCCTATATATGCCAATTCCGGGTTAGGTTGGTTTAGAGGTCAATATATACCAAATCATATTATTGAGTTTCAAATAAAGTGAATACACTATTTGATGCCTTTTTTTATGCTGATTACAAATATAATAAGCATTTCTATCGGAAATGAATTTCAGCCCCCCCCCCTATATAGGCTAAACCAAACCTAACCCTGAATTGGTATATCTAGGGGGGGGGGGGGCTGAAATACATTTCCGATAGAAATGCTTATTATATTTGTAATCAGCATAAAAAAAGGCATTGAATGGTGTATTCACTTTAGTCCTAACTCAATAATATGATTTGGTATATATTGACCGGGTTAGATTAGGTTAGGTTAGGTATAGCCTATATAGGTGGGGGGGGCTGAAATTCATTTCCAATAGAAATGCTTATTATATTTGTAATCAGCATAAAAAAGGCATCAAACGGTGTATTCACTTTAGTCCTAACTCAATAATATGATTTTGTAGAACTTTACCTATATTTCTACATTAGGGGTGGGGGTTTAAAGTTTAAACTTACCTCCCATTTACATCAGAAACAAAATTTGCCCCCCCCCCCACCCCCTAATGTAGAAATACATAGCCTACCCAGAATTGGCATATATAGGGGGGGGGGGCTGAAATTCATTTCCAATAGAAATGATTATTATATTTGTAATAAGCATAAAAAAAGGCATCAAATTGTTTATTCACTTTATTCCTAACTCAATAATATGATTTTTATATATTTACTGAAAACATGTCAAGAAAACAATTCTTACTTCAAAATAAACAGAATAATCCTAGTTAACATATTTGGTAAATACCTACCAAATCATATTATTGACTTACGCATAAAGTGAATATACCACTCAATGCCTTTTTTTATGCTGATTATAAATATAATAATCATTTCTATCAGAAATGAATTTCAGCCCCACCCCCCCATATATGCCAATTCAGGGTATATATTTCTACCTTAGGGGGGGGGCAAATTTTGTTTTGGATGTAAATGGGAGGTAAGTTTGAACTTTACCCCCACCCCCCCTAATGTAGAAATATATACCCTGAATTGGCATATATAGGGGAGGGGGCTGAAATTCATTTATGATAGAAATGATTATTATTTGTAATTGGCATAAAAAAAGGCATAAAGTGGTATATTCACTTTATGAGTAAGTCAATAATATGATTTGGTAGATATTTACCACATATTTTACAAGGAGAGAACAGGTTACCTACATATGACAATATATAAAAAAATTTCTTTTTTTCTGAGTGATAGAATATTGTCATTTACTCTTATATAGAATCCAGTATAAAGTCAAACAGAAGACAATATCATGCTCTCTCCTGTTATGTAAAATGACAAAAGGTCATACAGATGACTTTATGCCTCATTCTTTTATAGAGCAAACATAAATAAAGTCATACAGATGACTTTTTATACCTCCTGCTATTATACAGCAAGCAAAAATAAAGCCATACAAATGACTGATATATCTCACTATTATAGAGAAAACATGAATAAAGTCATACATATGACATTTTATACCTTGTACTACTGTATTATATAGCAAACATGAACAAAGTCCTGCAGATAACTTTTTAAACTTCATACTTTTATGGAGCAAACATGAATTAAGTCATACAAACAAATTTTTATGCCTTGTATATTTGTAATTATATATTTCTATTTTAGAGAAAAGATGGAGAATGATATAAAGGCATCTGTAAGACTTTTTAAACATAAAATTATTATAGAGAAGTATGAATAAAGTTATACAGAAGACTTTGGTTTTCTTATTTAATATATGATCATAATGCTTTATAGTAGAATGATATATTAAAAAGGCATCTGTATGACTTTATTTAGGCTGCTCTATAAATGAAATCATATAGGCATAGGCTACAAAGAGCCATCTGTACAACTTTTTGTTGTTTGCTCTATGTAATAGCTGGAGACATAAAAAGTAATCTGTATGACTTTATTTATGTTTGCTCTATAATAATATAAAGTCATCTGTATGACTTTATTTATGTTTGCTCTATAATAGCAGGAGGTTTAAAAAGTCATATTATTGCTGTGACAGAGGTTCAGTCCCAGAACCCAGATTTCCTAAAAATCAGCAATTATACTCAATTTATAAAACTTTGCCCTTCTGATCACCCTCTTGGGAAAAAAGGGGTGGTATATTATTTTTTGTCCAAGATAACCTCCAACCTAAACTCATCCCCACCCCCAACTCATCAGATTATGATGAAATTCTATGGCTGAGCCTTAGACCAAAAGTACTTCCCCGCCCTTTCAATTTAGTTGTAACCGCCATGTTTTATCATTCCCCTAACCAAAGTATTGACCAGAAACACAAATTTATACAACAATTTCTTATAAGTGCTGACTTTGTGTTATCAAAGTATCCAAATGCTGGTATTTGCTTACTTGGCGATGCGAATGACCTGAGGATAGACTCTATCTGCACCTCTCTTAATATTAAACAACTGGTTAAAATATCTACAACAAAAGGTAACACCTCTCCTGATGTTATTTGTTCAAACATGAGTAAGTATTACAACTCCCTGCAAGCGCTGCCACCATTAGGAGGCAGTTACCACTATTGTTTTCTTTTTTCTCCCTCTTCAGCCATTGAACATTCCTTTACTACCTCCATTGGGGTTTGCCATCCCCTCAGTGACACAGGCCTTTTTTCTTTTGGATCATGGCTGACCTGTGAAAGTTGGTCAGACCTTTATAATTCTAATAACCTTGATGACAAAATTTTGATCTTTCACAAAAAACTAATTGATTCCTACTCATTATGTTTCTCAGAAAAAAAATCAGAAAATACTCCACTGATAAACCTTACAGAAATAATCACATAAAAATGTTAATCTGCACAAAAATAAGCTTATTTAACAGGGGTAATTTTGCTGAAGCAAATAAGTTAAGAAAGGAATTATAAAGTCAAGTTAGAAAAGCTGCCCGAGGCTAATATAAAAATAAAATTATATACGTTTTCCATGATAAACCAAAGAACTAGTACTCTGAAATCAAAAAAACTTACCGACAAGAGTCAATAACAACTAAATTTTAATATAAATGAACCTCCAAAGACCACAACTAATGACCTCAAGAAGTGTCTGGCTTCTTTTGTCCAGAGTCTCCCACCACTATCTTACGCATTTCCAGATATTCCTGATTCTTTTTCACTCCCACATCTTTGTCCACTTGATGTTGTAAAAAAAATTGAAAAACTAAAACAATCAAGCATTTGCCCTTTAGATATTCCTGTTCCTCTGATTAAAGCTTTCAGTGATTACCTTTCAAAACCCCTATCTACCCTGTTTAATGAAATTACCAAATCTGGACAGTTCCCTCAATATTGGAAGCAAGGCTTTATTACCCCAATCGAAAATAAAATGGGAAGCCTGGCTTTGATGGCATTCATCCTATTACCCTCACCTCAATTTTTTCAAAATTGTATGAAAGTTTTCTCGCAGACTGGCTTAAGATGAAAGTCCTCCCCCTTATTGATCTTAGACAGTTTGGTAATCTCAAATCCCCATCAACCTCTCATTACCTGATCCATCTTGTTGATACCATGGGTAAATTACTTGAAAAACCTAACACTTGGCTTAATCTGATTCCTATTGATCTTCAAAAAGCTTTTGATTTGATTAACCACAATTTACTCATAGATAAACTTATAAATTAATTACATATTGAAACTTTCCTTGTTAAGCTCGTTGCCTCTTTTCTCTCTAATAGATCTCAAGCAGTTAAATATCTAAATTGTTTCTCAGATCATCTCCCCATATTTAATGGCATTCCTCAGGGGACTATTCTAGACCCTCTCGATTACTAGCCTTTCAACCCTTTATGACAATAGGTGGAAATTTGTTGATGACTTGACAGTTTTAGAGATATGTCATAAAAACATGTTTAGCAACCCAATGGGCATACTCCAAGATATTGCCTGTGAGGCCTCTTCCCTTGATATGACAGTTAACCCTTCTAAATCCGCAATAGTCTCAGTAAGTTTCCTTAAATCCCCTCCCCTTTTTCTTGCTCCTATTCCTCCTGAAACCTCTGTCGCATCTCTTAAACTCCTTGGTGTTGCAATTTCTTCCAATTTGAAATGGGATGCCCATATAAATAATATCCAACGACAAGCAAACTCCTCGCTTTCCCTCCTTAAACTTTTAAAGAAGTATAGTTGCCCGCAATGATATTTGTTACAAGTGCAAATTTCTTTTGTACGCCCCATATTAGAGTATGTTTGTGCTGTGTGGCGTACTTACCTCTCAAATCAATTTCAAAAAAAATTGACAATGTCCAAAAGAGAGCTCTAAGAATTATTTTTAAAGAGGGCAAGATACCATATTTGCATTTGTTAAATATTTCAAAACTAGAGACCCTCAAGAGACAAAGAAATAATTTGTGCCTCCGTTTTGCAAAAAAATGCCATAACAAACCCTCAGATGGCAAGTGTTTTCCCCAAACGTCACTCCCCATCCAGATTACGGCCTCCTCAAGCTGTTTCTGAGCCCATCCCTGTTTTGTCCCCCATTCGCTGTGTTACTTCGAGATACGAAAGAACTTTTGTCCCTTTATTACAGAAAAAATGAATAAAATGTCCCAATAGTTTCTTTTTTTCCCTCTTTTTTGTTTATTAGCTGATGGTGCTGCCCAGGTTCTTGCACTCATTTGCTTCTCCCCCCTTTTTTTCAGATCCCCCGTTAATTTTTATGTATTTTATTTTTCGTTCTTTTTTTGGGGGGGTTTATTTATTTATTTTGTCCCCTCCCCCCCTTCTTGACCAGTTTTTATTTTTTAACTCTTTTATTGACTTACTGTAGTTGCATTATTGACACTTTCTTAGTGTCCCTTTTAATTTATATGCATTTATGACTTGCTCTTTTTTTGTGTGTATATTTGCTTATTTCCCCCCCCCTTCCTTTTTTTATGTCCATTCTAATTCTTTTTTCGATTCGTATTTGTGTAAGTTTAGTTTGACCAGTTTTTAACTTTTTTATTGACTTTTTACAGTTTTAATTATTGACTATTAAATGATTGATCATTATGTTTTTTCTATTTCGTTGTTGTTTTTTGCATTTTTGCCAGTTTTAGTGCACCCATTTATATTGTCGAATCCGAATTCAGAATTCGACCCTTTATGGGCTTGTGATAGTGATCTTTTGAAATAAATATCTTATCTCATCTGTATGACTTTATTCATAATGCTTTATAGTAGAATGATATATTAAAAAGTCATCTGTTTGACTTTATTTAGGCTGCTCTATACATGAAATTGTGTAGGCCTAGGCTGTAAAAAGCCATCTGTATGACTTTTTGTTGTTTTCTCTATGTATTAGTCATATAAAATAATTTCTGCTGTATGACATTTTAGTGGATCATATATTAAATTAGACAACTAAAGTCTTATGTATAACTTTATTCTCTATAATAATTTAATGTTTAAAAAGTCATACAAAAGACTTTAATATCAATATCCATGTTTAAAGGAAACACAATATTGTCTTTTGTTTGACTTTATAGTGCTTTCTATATAAGAGTAAATGACAATATTTGTTGCTTACAGTATAAAGAACCAATGACTTTAATAGTCAAACGTTGCTCACCCATATTAACAGAGTATATACCCCACCCCCTAACATGCAAATATATACCCCCTGCATCTAAATATAACCTTCATTTGCATCACAAATGAAATTTACCCCCACCTCTAAGTGTGTTCAAATCAGGATATGCTTTATATTTGCACATCTTGGGGTAGGGGGCATGCCCCAATGCCTACCCCATGCCTCTTGACTCTCCAGATATAGGATTCATTCCAGTGGTTTATGGGTAAATTTTTACCAAATCATATTATTGACTTATGAATAAAATAAACATACCACTTGATGCCTTTTTATTTCTGATGTAATTTAATTACATCAGAAATTTTATTTCTGATGTAAATGAGAGGTAAGATTAAACTCCCCCCCCCCCTAATTTGCAAATATACACCCTGAATTGGTAAACATTTGGGTGGGGGTAAAATTCATTTCTAACCAAAATGATTATTATAATTGTAAAGAGCATAAAAAAGGCATCAAGTGGTATATTCACTTTATTTGTAAGTCAATAATATGATTTGGTAAAAATTTACCAGTTTATGATTCTTCTTGAGAAGTACATTTGACAGTTTCTTGATTAGAAGCTTCTTGGAGTGTTGTCTTGTTTGATGATGGCTGGTACTGGGAACTGTTTATGATATTCAATTAGATCATGATGAATCAATGCCTGTGAATTAAATAACTTTAAGGAACTGAATTTATTATCAAAAATTAATTTTTTAAGCAATATTTTAACTGTTGTTTATAGCAAAAATAAGTGGAAATGGTATCAGCTTTAAGGGTCCATAAAGGGCTTAAAACTGAATTTTCAAGAAAAATGATTGTTATATTCAAAAAGAGCATAAAAAGCACAAAGGAGTATATTCACTTAATTCATAGCTCAACAATTGAATAGTCTTCAGATTTACCTTTTGTCAGCATTGAATAAGTCTAAAGGGCCTGTATATATATATAACAATCTAGATGGGTCAGAAGTATGAGAAAATTTGTTAAGAGCCTTAATTTTGGTTTTTGCAACTAACATGTAATAAAAATTGCTATGATGTCATGTATATAATTAGACTCTGTTGCAATGCCCATGCATTGACCAAATGCTGCAAATGAGAGGCCCAGTTAACTGCTGCCAAAATGTCACAACACCACCAGTCAACCAGCAGAGGCTGCAGCATTTGGCTGACTTTGAATTAATTTTGCAGTAATTCTTTATTGCATCATCTACAAAGTCAGAGTTTTTTTTTCTTGTGTGGTTAAGTATTTCAATTTTCCTGATTAGAAATCAAGCGGATATCCCAGAAAAAAAATTGGCTCTCCAAATCCCCAAAAATCTCTCAATCATGGTGCCACCAGGGACGTCCTGAGGCTCGTTTTATTTGGGGGGGCAATCTTCTTAAATTCTTCTGATCACTACCTGATTTATGCTGAATTTTCTGTAGAAATAAATAATTTTTCTAAATTTTGGCCAATTTTACAAAATTTTTGCCAATTTTTTTTCCTTTGGCAAAAATTTTACCAAATGCCAAAAAAGTCGGGGGGGGGGGGCAACTTTTATACCTTCATATATGGTATAATTTTTGTTTGTTTTTCAAATAATGCTGGTAAATCTAGCTAACCCTCTATGAAATATACTCCTCCCCCTCGTGAAAACTCCTCTGTGGAAATTTCATCCAACAAAGTGCACCCCCTCCATCAAGTTCCCTCCAGGCAGTTCCTTCCGTGCTGAGAATCCCCCCTCTGTTAAATTGTTTGTGATGATTCGCCCTGAAAAATTTTCCTTAACATTTTTTCATTGGAATAAGACTTTAATCTCTAATTGGTTTCTCAATAAGTCCAGAAATGCCCCTCCCCCCCCCCCTCTGTGGAAATTATTTCCCAGAAAACAAAACGCATGGAAAAAAGCCCTGGATAATTCCCCTGGAATATCTCCATATAAAAAATTTGGCAAAGAGAATGTAGGACAATTAAAAAGAATCCCCCCCCACCTGAAAAAACCCTTCTATTGAGAAAAAATGCAACCTTCTATTGAAGAAGGTTGGAGAATTGAAAAGTAAAATGAAAGTGACCACAAAAATATGATTTAGAAAAAAAAAATGTATGTTATTGCCTATAGGGGGATAGGATGCTATCCTTTTTAAATGATAATACCTCATTTTTTTTTAATTGAAAGCAGGGATGCCAAAGAGCTAATTATTTTTTTCATTTAAAGCAGAGACAGAAGAAAATTATATCGAATTCCCTGGGAAACCATAGAAATATTTTGGTAGACCCAGGGCCTCATTGGGACTTGTTTATTGTCTTGGTTATTTATGGATATCTCATAGGTTACTGGCCTAATTTGGCTTTTGTGTGTGCTCCCTTTTGATTAGATTCCTTGGATCTTATTGAATGCCATGGCAAATCTATTATCTATTATATCAAACAAATTGAAAATAATAGCAATGATTAATAGGTTTTGGATTTTGACATGGATAATGTCAGCAATGCCTGCCATACCTTTGAAAATCAAAAACCTGGACTAGTTAAGTCATTGGAAGAAAAACAAGCTTTTGTCCCTCCACCTGAGCTATTATAAGAAACAAAAGTTTGTCAGTATGTCTCTCATAATGACAAACGACAAGCCAAGGCAAAAGAAGAAATTTTTGTCCCACCACCTAACAGTTAAAAGAAACAAAGGTTCAGCAATATGACTTTCATAAGGACAAAAGACAAGTAAAGGCAAAAGTTAAAGGTCCAGCAAAAAACGTAATTGTACAAAGGCACTACTTGTAATTTAAGGTCTGTTTGGATGTCTTGACATGCAGAAAAGGGTAAAATTGTCTCCATTTAGAAAACAAGCAACAGTTAGAATCCATATATAGAAGCATGTCATATAGTAAAATATTGTGATTTTGCAAAGGCTTCACTTCTAATTTAAGGTCCATTTGGACATCATGACATCAGAAAAAGGCTCAAATTATCTGCATTTAGATGACAAGCAACAATGAGAATCTATATATTGAAGTCTGCTGGGGTCTGGCAGCAAAGCTGCTGGGCTCCAGGTACTATATATATATATATATATATATATATATATATATATATATATATATATATATATATATATATATATATATATATATATATATATATATATATATATATATATATATATATATATATATATATATATATATATATATATATATGGGATCTTAACAGGACAGGGGATCTTAGATTTAGAAGAAAGTATCAAAATCTCATACATACTCTTTCAAGAATACATTCAATCTAAAGCAAATGTTGTGAAGAAGGATTATTGTGTTTAAAAAGGACTGGATGTAAGGGTTACTTTTATTGAAGTTTAAATGTTAAAAAAAAAGTTTTCCTAGATTGTAGTCAGCCAAGTTCCAACTGCCAACAAGTTCCAAGTTTTCCAATGTAGATAGGCTACATCATATCCAAGATTAGGAAACTTCTGTCCATCTTTATAAAAAGATACATTTTAATTAAAATATTTGTACAAGACTAGGCACTGTTACAAGCACTAGGTACATTACCTTAGGTGACAGTAGAGTCTAGTAAGTTATTTTATTAATATATTTGTGGTTTTTGCTAGCAAATTAATCAAAGATCCCTAAATTTATCATTTTCTTGAAGTTGTCTTAAGTCAATATAATGTGAATATTTAGATTATATGTTCAATGATATAATCTAAATTATCTTGCTTTAGGTGTAGGAAAGTCAGATTTATTCTTTTTCTCAAAAGTCTCAAAGGCTTACCCTAGCTAAATGAAAAACATGTATCAAGAGGCTCTCTAAGTAGCTCTAAGGACCAAGAGTTCAATTCCTAGCAATCTTTCTTAATGAATATCTTTCATTTGAGTATCATGTTGACCGGATCAAAATGAAAGGCTCTAGGAGTCTTGGAAATCCTTAGAAAGCTAAAACACACATTTCTTGGATCAAATTCTTGGAATCTTTTTTTATAGCTTAGTTCAGTCTTGTGTTTCATTTTGTCCTGTTATTTGGATGTTAACATTTTCCTTTTCACTGAAGCAGCTTTTAAAACTTTATTATAAAGCAAGGACTATTATTCAGAAAACCTTGCTTGATTTGCCTTTATTTTTTGTTGTATTTTTCTTTCATTTTTGAGAATCCTCAAAAGTGATAGAAGTAATAATTTACAGATTCCTTGTGCTCAATCAGTGTGGTCTGACTTCAACCCTTTGATAGCTTGTAAAATGATGTGAAATCCCAGGTAATGCAGACTCCCAGAGTCTATGTTTTTTTTTTGGTTTCCACTGGATTTCGTGTCTCTGGATTGGGTGCTCACTTGAGCTGGTAAATTATGCAAAAATATCCTGCCTAGCTTCTGATTTTGTGAATTTTGAGATGGGCAACTGGATTATGCATTGTTTTGCATTTTTGTACTTTATATCTTATTAGGCCTAGATTTAGTTTATCCCATTTTTTTCTGTTAGTATTTTTGCCCTCCTGTTCTTTCCTGGCATTTGATTTTTATGGAAGGGCCATTGTGAATTTATTTTTATTTATATATATTATTGTGAAGTGGAAATACAATCTTAACTATCTTTTTGAGACTTGTACGGTTAGATTCAAACTTTGTAAAAGCTATGATAAATTTGGAGACACAATTTTGCTTTTAAATGGTCACTTTTTTTATATCAACATTAGCTATTTTAGTTAGCAGGGATACCACTAGATTAAATTATATTTTGTTTTGTTTTGGGGGGGGGTAGATTTTACTACATTGCTAGTCATTTTACCAAAGAAAACCTTTGAATATATACTATTCCATCATTTTTCTGCACAAATCATTTTGTGTTCTGTTTTGTTGTAAATCTTAATGTGTTTAATTTATACTTGTTAGGTCATTTATAAAACAAGATTGTTTAGTGTCATTCAACAAGATTAAGTTCAAATCTGTTTCTTACTGGTATAGGATTTTCTATTTTGAGGAGGTTTTTGGATAAGATCCTCAAAGCATCTTAATGCAACAACTATTTTCTGCTAAAGTTATAAAACACAATTATATTTGTTATAACATGCAAATTAAATGGGACCTAATTTTCTGCAAAATTGAGTTTACATGTTTAGATGAAAGTATTCAATAGTTGCATAAATTAATATAAAAAGCAGAAGATTGGGACTAGTGGAGGAGGTTGGTTGAAGGTGAAGTGGACCATCTGTATGTCTCCAATCTTGTTATGCAATCATAAGGAGACTCATTCAATAGCATACACAAAGGCTACCAAGAGACAGTTTTGGGAAAAGGTGCATGGAGTTTTCAAGCCAATGGGCAGCAGACTAGGATGGTAGACAAAAGTTAGGACATACGAAAAATATGATTGATTTTCTTGGGATTAATTACCTGAAACTGGCAACCTCTGTGGCAACTTCTTGGGGAGGTAGCCAAGAGTTGAAATTGCTGAGATTTGCTTGAAATTTGGTAGTTACACACTCAAAGAGAACTTCTGTGAGAAATATTAGACTGCTGCCCTTCACAGTCCAGCATCTGACTGCCTTCAAGATTTTTTTTTTTAGTTTGTGCTGTCTCTGATTGCAGAAACTTAGAATCCTGCCAGTACCCAACCAAAAAGCTAGCAGTCTAAAATTTCCTGAAGAAAGTCCGTTTGGCTCTATCTATGTGCTCAGGAAATTTTAAGTGGAGCTAGATACTTTCTCCTCAAAAGTAGATAGTGTTTGGAATTGATATTTGCCTCCAGAAGTGTACCCTGTCACCTCTCCTCTTGCCTGATAAGTTTCAAGTGGATTGGAGCACTTTGTACTGAGGTCAAAGAAGGGGTATCTATCTCATTGAATCATGATTCTTGTGTCCCATTGACCCAAGATTTTAGTCCTACAGTTTCAAGCCAACTAGAATGAAAAAAACAGCCTACCTTTTGTTGAAAAATTAGACGTGAGGATTGTGTAGGAGAGGCCACAGACCAATTTTACACCCCAAATCATGGTGGTTGAAAATGTTGGTGAGGAATGTTAAAAGGGATAAATGCTTGATTTCGCCTCCAAAATCATAGAAATTGAAAATTTTCCAATGAATCAGGTTGGAACAAAGTGTAACATACCCACTAAGGTAATTGCTTTTCCAGGTTGATTTGTCCTGCAATTTTTCTTGACTGCAATGCTCATCACCTTAAGTTGCATTGATCAGGCATGAAAGAATGGTTCAAAGACTTTTAGCAGTAAGCCTGGTTTTGAGTAATCAATGTTTTGATTACCTATTTATCATATTTAATTAACGTCATTCACCTTAAATCACACTTGCAAGTAATAAGGATGATTTCTGTAGATACTGGTTACTGATGATGGGGACTCAGCTTATTGGGCCAACCACACAGTTGGAGAAAACATTGTTCTTTACCCTACTACATACAGGTTTCTAGTGGAGCTTCAGGGGGGTACTGTCATGTACTTGAGGAACAATCTATCTAGAAAAGGTTTGGAAGTATATCCTGGTCACAAATAAATGTGTTCGTCATTAATACATCCCCTTGCATACGTTGGTATGCAAGAGATGACATCTTGAGTCTTTGGTATTGGGTAGAATACATCAAACTTTGAATTTGCCTAGCTTGTTGAAGTCGTTTGTCTGCCTGTCCCTAAGCTTTCCAATCAAGAATTGAAGTCGATCGTCTGCTTAACTATCTCACTAAATATTTAAAGAAATCATGCGTTTTAGTTAGAGAGTGGAGCTTTTAGTTCTATGAATTACAATTCAGCTGTTTAATTTAGCTTACAAGCTCACAGGAGAGAATCCCTCCAAGGTAGATTCAATGGACCTTGTAGAAAAAGCTTGACCTACAAAATGGCCTTTTCAGTCCCCCCCCCCCTTTTTGGGGGTCCCGCCCGGTGTAAACTTTTATTACGCAGCCATGTGAGATGTGCTTCATTTGGCTAGTGATGTAGAGCTGTGTCTTTGGTAGGCAGAGTATTCCTATCTAGAAATAAAGTTAATTGACTACTGGACATTTCTTATTAAAAACTAACAAATAGCCATAATGACATGTGTCTTTTATGCTAAGCATATTAGTATAGGTTGCATAGCTTATTGTATAGGTAATTAATTAACATTTAATAATTATACAGTATAGGACTAGAATATGTCCTCATTGTAATTTTTTAATGTGTTGCTGTATTTCCAATCTCTAAAATCTCCTTGAGGGTGCTATGAAAAGAATAGCAAATAGAAAAGGTGAATAATAGTTATTATACTTCTTATTTGGTGGCAAGACTGATAAAATTTATTGAATATTTTGTTCTTTATTCAAGGAAGTATTATTGGATGACAAATTAATTTTTTTATGTCACCCAATCCTATTTAAACTTTTAATCTAAACTGAGTGTGATTGTGCTACTGTGAGACTCAGAAAATTGACAAGCGTTTTTTTCTGGCAGAACTTGGAGGACCAGAATGCAGTTAGCCACTGTTATTTACCCATTCACTACTAACAGTGATGAAGAGATCTTACTACAAAAAGGTTCCAGCGTCATAGTGAAGCAAGAGGTTGATAAGTACTGGTGTTATGGATTTGTCTGTGGCTGTGATAAGGAAGGGAAATTCCCAAAAGCAAATATCTCATTAGTGAATATCAGCTGTGATATTGACCAGAAAGCCTTTGTGGCCATCTATGATTATGATTCTGGTGTTAATGGAGATTTAGTGCTGAAATCTGGTAATGTAATTTTTGGTACGGAAAAATTAGATGAAAGTTGGTGGTATGGTAATTTAAATGGAAAATTTGGCCTCTTTCCTGTGAATTATACAGTTGAAGTTGAAGTAACTAAAAATGCTGAAGTGATTGGAAAAAAAGCTGTGGTGGTCCAGAGTTTACACCCTCAACTTGAAAGTGAGCTTCATTTAATGAAACATGATATTGTCACTATTACTGGTGAGCCTATGACTGGATGGTATTCAGGTATCATTGATGGCAAGACAGGAGTATTTCCTTGTGAATATGTAAACATTATTGATATTGTTTCTGATTCTCCATCATCTCTTATTGAGAATAAGATTGATGAATCTAGTGTCTGTGATACAAGTGTGCTGCACAGGACAAGTGCTGAATTATATTGCAATATATATTCTGAGGATCCTGAGGAAGTTGATGGTATGCAATGTCAGATAGACACTGTATTATCAAAAAACATGCATTTTAACAATGTTCAGGCAGTAGATGACTGGGGTTTCAGTAATCTTACATCTGATAATCAAAGGTATTGTAATGTTGATTTATTTGTTGATTGTGACACAGGTCCAATTCAAGTACCAACTAAATCAACTTTACTTGATTGTATTCCTAGATATGAAGAAACAGATATGAATTTATTTGGAGATGAATACTTCAAAGCCAATATGCCGCACTTTGCAAGTGTTTGTTATACTGAGCAAAAGTCAGTAAATGCTATAGCTCTTTATGACTTTGTACCTGAGTCAGAAAATGAACTTGCCCTTCAAGCTAATCAGGAAGTCTCTGTTTTAAAAGATTTAGGCAATGGGTGGACTGATGGTTTGGTTGATGGCTGTAGGGGTATATTCCCTACTGCTTATGTAAAGATGTATGAACACTTCCACAAGGAAAGTAACGGGAGTTATATAGGGTCTTCTGACATTTCTAATTGTGTTACTAAAAAGGAAGATAGCTCACTTGGAAGAGATTTTGGCCAGACGAAGTATAAGGAATCTAATAAACCACCAAGACCTGTCACTTGGCAACTTGTTACACCTGCTGACCAATCTATAAAAGTTGACCCAAAAGTAATCTGTGATGGTTTAGCTCATCCAATCATAGCTATAGCTGATGCAAAACAAGCTAACAGACAATCATTTCTAGACTTTGTGGATGAGAAGAAAGAAGATGCTAATGTGAATTGTGGGTCTTTTGATTGGAAACAAATTTCGAAAGTACCACCAATTCCACCAAGAAAATTTGAGGTGATAAATGCTGAGCTTCCATTTCATAGTACCATAGAAAATTCTTCAGATTTCTGTTACCAGAAAAAAAATTTAAAGGACAGTTTATATAACGTTTCCTCAAAATCAAGCTCTGCACTCCATTGTTCACAAAATGAAACATCTGAAACTAATAATCCTCAATTTTTACCCAATGTACATGTAGTAGCTGCAAAAGGTGAACTGGTTCAAGGATATACTGTGAACAGTAAAAATGTAATAATGGATCTTAAGGGGGTGGATTGTAAAAACATCCAAAGTTCTTGCAGCACAACTAGTAGCTCTTGTTATCCCCATAGTGAAGAAAGAATGAACATGGGAGAAATGAAACCTGTACTAGTGCCTGATGATGTTGAAAAACCAATACAGCTTAAAAAGGTTCCCAGTCGACCAGCTCCTCCTTGCCCAGTTGTTCCTCGAAAAAAATGTGCTGATCAATTGGTAAAATATTGCATAAGTAGTATTAACGAGCTTATTTTGACAGAGAAAGAATATCTAAAAGATATGAGATTAGCAATATCAACCTTTGAGCTTAACAAGCCAGATTTTTTTACTCAAAATGGGTGTGATATTGTTAAGCTGTTTGGCAATGTAGATGACGTAATTGGCTTATCTGATACTATTGTTAGAAAACTAGAAAAATATGATGAATCTATTAAAGATGTTACTGTCATAGCAGATTGCTTTATTGGTCTTAAAGAGAGAGTTGAATCAATTTTTAATATTTATTGTAATAATTATGATTCAGTGCACTCTGCACTTAGTGATTACGAAAATATTGTTGCTGTTAAATGTGAATTTGAAAGGAGAATCTCCATTTTAAAAGAAAAAGTTATATGTTTTAATATGGACTCTATATTAATCAAGCCAGTTCAAAGAGTTATGAGGTATCAGCTTTTATTGGGGAAAATAGTTGAATATTTTCCTGAGGACTGGCATGGGAGGGAAAAAATGATGCAAGCATATCAAGTAATGGTAAAAATAATATCTGATATAAATGAAACGAAAAGGAGACGGGAGGTACTGAAGAAGTATTTTGATGAGACTGAAGACATTGGCAATAGGTTATCAAAGGTTAATCTCCATTCCATGAGTAAGAAGAGCATACGTATGGCAGCAAAAGTTAGTATGAGTTTGAAAATGCCAACTCTTCAAGATTCTAGATACATTGAATTAGTAAACAGTTATGAAACTCTGGTAGTGACTATCTCAAATTTGCAATCTACTATTGAGGGAATTCATAGTAGTCTTAATACCATTTTCAATCATCAGCTAATTATATCTGAATCTATTGCATCTCTACATGATAAAAAGCATCAATTGAAGGACGTGAATGGCTACTGTGATGTTCAAAGACTCCTGAGAATGGAATGCTGGGCTGAATTTGATTCAAGTGTTCATGATAAGGTTTTTGGACCTTTAACTGAACTCAACTCTCTATTTGTTATGCCATCAAAGTTAATTACAAAGCGCCAGAATAAATTCTTAGATTTATTGTCTGCTACTCAAAAACTGGAAAAGAATAAAGACCTAACAAAAGCCAGAGTGATTAAAGATGAATACAGTTCATCTAAAAGTACTTTTGAAGCATTGAATGCACAACTACTGGAGGAACTGCCGATTTTTATTGAACATGGTTTTATGGTTTATTGCTCGTGCTTGCAGTTTTGGATGACACTGAGAAAAAAGCTGCTATCTAGCTGTAATAAAGTCTTCTCAGAAATTGCTCCAGAGAGAACAGCTATCTCTATCAGTGAAAAATTTGACCAAAGGTATTTAGAAGCTTTGGAAAAACTACAGGATATAAGTTTTATTTCCCTGACAGCCTTAGGAGCGAAAACTTCACCTTGCTCTAAAAGAAAAGAAGAAGACAATTTTTTTTTATTGTCCAAGTACAAAGCTGATGACCTATTTATTGTTTCAAAAGCTTTTGAACCTAAAGATGAATTTGAAATCACACTTGGACTGGGTGCTTTAGTTGCTGTTATAAAACGGTGTGATCCTACTGGAAATTCTGATCGCTGGCTTGTTGATACTGGTACCAGAAAGGGTTTTTTACCATGTTGTGTGCTTGAGCCAAAAACTAGCCCTTCCAACAAAGAAACCATTTTATTAACTTTAGCTGATGGAAAATGTTATTATAAACCAAACTCGGAAGCTTTTACTTATGACAAATTAAGTGGCAATTCTCAATCTCCTATCTATGAACAAGTTGAAGATGATATGCATTCTGATTTCTCGGGTTTGCAATTTCCCATTTATGAAGAAATAGCTGATACTGATTTCTTTGATTATTACATTGTCCTGTATAACTTTCAGGCACGAAATGAGACAGAGTTGACAGTCTTTTATGGTGAATCTGTAAAAGTAATTAACTTTTGTGACTTATCTGGCAATAATGATTGGTACATGGCAGTCAACTCAGAGGGTAAAAAAGGCTACATACCTTCTAGCTATTTGAAGAAGAATGCTGAAACATAGAATTCGAGCTTTCTTGGTGTTATAAATAACATATATTATATCTCAGTTGAATATTTCTTTTTTTGCTATTGAGAGTTCATTGCATGTATGTATAACACATCACAATTCTTAATTGTTTTTTTTTTTCTTAAATTTATTTTTTACTGGAATAAAAAATACTGTTGCCTAGAAGAGTACAAGCTTCATTTAGTTTTATTGATTTATTTTATTTTTAAACAATTCCTAAAATTAGTCCATGGTAAGATATTAAATTCAAAGATGTATTTGGCATGCTTTAACTACCAGATAGGCTTGTTTCTGAGTAGTGCAATGGCTCTTTGACTATCTGTTATATCATTTGATTAGGAAGTCGTAGGCAGTAACAGACAATTATCCAAACCAGACCAATCCCTAAAGGTTATTTGATACATTTTTGTGGAGAAGGAGGGGAGGAGGGATCTTAAATTGTATTTTTAGGTCTTACTTTCGTGATTGTTCTGGGGGGCATGGGTTCTTTGATATAATCTTAGTAGTGGAGAATCCCCCACCACATATTTGTGGGTGGGGCAAGTAAATATTGGCTGGAACAGATCTGACCCTTGGACCTAGACAGTACCTATTTTAACTGGGGTCAGATTGTAATATAGAACTTGGGACAATTTATTTTTGGGTAATACTACTCTTAAATTATAGTACTTTCCTTTATAAGAATTAGTTTCAGTTGAGTTGCATTATGTGTGTCCAAAATTAAGACTCCAACCACTGTAGCCTATATTTTTGGGA
Organism: Artemia sp. Qi Xiang Cuo; assembly: GCF_049724085.1. NCBI lineage: Eukaryota > Metazoa > Arthropoda > Branchiopoda > Anostraca > Artemiidae > Artemia > Artemia sp. Qi Xiang Cuo. Next base: position 54,723,492 of record NC_142799.1, on the reverse strand, counting down.
AATGAAATAACTGATACCAATTATTATATTTTCCTTGTTCTATGTCTTATAAAGATCAGGCACTTAATCATTGTGCTATTTTTTAAGTTTGATAATATTATCACATCCCAAATTATCAGACACTGTAATCATCAACTATGCTTTATTCACAATGGACCATGATCTATTTGTTATTGATATGGGCTATATATCAACATAATTTATATTAATTAATTTTTCTTGTTTTAATATACATATTCATTATGACCATGCTTGCATAAAGGCAGGGAAAAATTCTTAGTAAAACTGGCCAAAGAGTGGTAGCAATTAACAATGACGCCAACATTTTAAAATATATACTATGGCTATCTTGGAATTTGCAAGATGTAAATACTTCCAAGATGCCTACAGCAACTGCCTTGTAGTTTTAAGAGGTATTGTGGGCTGATATTGAGTACAAGCCTCCTTAGTATCTCCCACTTATGTGCATGTTCAGGGCGTAGCTCTTGCATTTTTGTGGAGGGGGGCAAGAGGGGTCCGTATCTGGATATTTAAGGGGCATGGGCTATATAAGAATTTTTTTTCCAAATTATTGGGAGCAACTATATCCTTGCCCCCCCCCCCTTAACGACGCTCCTGTGCATTCTTTATAATGACTGAAAACTATCAGTACTGCCCAGCTTTGTCACTTGGTCTCTGAACTAGCAAAGCTGTTATACCTAAAGGTTGTATCTGACATTTTCAAATTCCATGAGACAATTGCAAACTACTGTTTCATAATTTACTTTTCAAAGGGAGGATTGAATTGTGATTGACCACTCTTTACTCTACTGATCCTCTCTTTGATTTCTGCTCAGTAAACAGTTTTTTCAATTATTTCAGAAGTTGGAAAATGTCAGATATGACCTTTAGGTATAACAATGACAGAATGTGACAGTACTAGATTAAAATATATAATTGCAGGTCTTGCATAAAAAATTGAATCTTTTTGGTAGAAACTAAAGATATTTGGGGTCTCACCACCGAACTTGATTAATTTTTGTATATTCTGTGTACTGTCAGACAAGTTTTATTTCAAAATTTTATGATTGGCAGCCAAAAACCAGTTTGTACTTCCTTTACTACAGTTTAATTATTTGTATCAGTTCAGTTCAGTTCAATATGGGTTTTAATACCAAAAAATAAATATAAAAATACACTTAACTTAGTTCCTTGTTCATGGATGCACGTTGGTATCAGCCAGAATGATGTTCTAGAGTTTGAAAATGCCAGATATGGACTTTAGGCGTAATAACGACGATATATAAAAGCTGGACAGAAAGTGTTTCTTTTTTTTTGTCATTAATTTCGATTTCTAATAGTAAGTTGAATATAAAACAAAGGTTCTATCGAAGAAAAATAAAGCCCTTGGAACTACTGCAAAGCGTGCTGCCGAAGCTTCCTACAATGCAACATGTGCTTAATTTTGTTCTACAAATTGCTAGTGATTTAAAAGAAATAGAAGTATTTCCGTGTTCTCAGGTCAAAATTTTGAATGCATGCTGTTTCTAGTAAATGTGTCAACCACTGCAACCTTATATTTGGGGAGTTAACTTACCTACTTAACTCCCATTTGACCAGGTTGGCCAACTCAGGGGTTCTCCTCTAATGGCATCATGATAGTATTTTCGGTATGCCTCCCTGTTTGTTGCAGTCCTCAGCAGTACTGAGAAGGGGGGAGGGGGGAGGTCAGAAAAGTTTTTTCGTGAGTGCTTGGGAAGTCGTCATCTTGGGCGAGAGGAATTTATTCTTCCTTCAAAGGAAAATACGCTGAACGTGTCCTAACCCTCGAAGCTGTTGGAGTTGGATTGTCTGCATGATGGTTTGAGGGTATTTCAGAGGACAGTAGCCGTTCTTTAGACACTCGGTCAAGGTAAGTGTTGTTTCGAAGCCATCCGTCAGTGATTGCCTTTGGCTTTCAGGGTCCGTGTCTCCATTCCATACGATACAACTATTTTTCCAAATAGAGCCCAGTGACTAGGAGCAGAGGCAGAGGCAAGAGCCAGTCGTTGTTATATGTCTTTTAAGGATCCATTTGTGTATGTCAGCACACTTCCTAGGTAAATGAACTAATCGACCCCCTTGATTTCCTCGCCTTGAATAGTGACATTGGTGAAAGAGGGAACCGGTCTCTGCGTTAATGCTCTTGCTGGTCGTTTATTTTAATTCCAAATGACTAACTGCGTCGTCGATAGTGTTTGCAGTGGCTTTGAGCTCCTCTATTTTTCCATTCAGACAATTAATACTCATTAGCATATGCGATCAGGTTTAAGAGGTATTATCCTAAGACCACTCCCGTGTTCTTAGGGACAAATGCCAGCACACAATTTAGGACTAGGCAGAAAAGAGTGGGTGAGAGGATGCATTCTTGGAGAATGACTGTAGAGGTAGAAAATTCTTAAGTAAGTCCTTCGCTAGTCTGCACCATACTTCTCGCCTTCTCGTACATACTCCTTGTAATACCGATAATATCAGAGGAGTTTCTGTAGTGAGGCAAGATATGACAGAGACCATCCCTTCTGATCAGGTCAAAGGCTTGCTTGAAGTCGATGAACAGTTCATATAATTCTTTGTCAAATTCCAACACTGCTCCACGATTTGTTTGATAACAAAGACTTGATATATCATGATATATGATCAGTTCATGGTAACGAACTGCAAGTAAGAAGCAACCTCCACCCATTAGTAACCAAAAATCTAAAAATAGAATTTTGATAGCAATAGAAACATCAAGAAAAATTCCTTCTTATGTTGATTCTAAATATATGAAATTCATCAAGTTAAATGTTACCAATCAAAAGCTACTAGTCTGAGAAAATTTGCCTGATTTCCCAAAAAGGGGAACACACTAAAAAAATTCAAGCGATCCTACAAAATGTGTCCTACAAAATGTGATCCTACAAAATGTACAAAAATGTGGAATTATATTATTCTGTTTTTTTTTTTTTTTTTGTTTTTTTTTGCCAGAAGAAAGATCATGGATTGGCGTTGATGTGTCGTTTTATTTTCCAGGGCTGATAATATCAAAATATCAAACCAATTGTCCTAGAAGATCAGTAAAGGGTTCATTTGGACGGAAGTCAAAATTTCTAGCGCCCTTTTTGGGTGACCGAAAAGGTTCGAGGGCAACTAGTTCCCCTCCAAAGACAACCGATCAAAATTTTTTGATTGCCATTCGGTTCAGCATAGTTGAAAGGTCCAATAACTATGTATTCTGGGATGACATGACCCTCATATTCCCAGGGGAAAGGGCTGCAAGACACAAAATTTGTCCAAAAATTCAAATTTTTGGGGAATATTCTGCGATAAGGGTTTTTGTTTCACGGGAACAATTTCCTGTGGAGATTAAGGTTTCGGGGTAAATTTTAATCGGGAGAGGGAGCAGATTTGCTGCCATGATTTGAAAAAAAGACCGAAATTCAATAGGAAAAATCAAGTTTTTTCCTCTGAAAGTAAGAACCAACATTAAAACTTAAAAAAAATAGAAATTATTCTATAAATGAGGGGGGCTGCCTCTTCCTCAACCCTTACTCTTTCCGCTAAAGTTTGAATTTTTTTCACTATTCTTTAAGAAAGACTGCTCAAACACAAGGACCGTTGAATTTGAATGAGAAGTGTTTTTAAAGAACTTTAGCGCAAAGAGCGACGGCTGAGGAAGGCAGCCCTCTCATATACGGATAGTGGAGGAAAGATACGGAAAAAAATGGTCAAACCTCGGGGAAATTGCAACAGAATGTTTTTTTACACTAAAATGCTCAGAAAAATCAGCTTAATCACACAAAAAAAATCCCCTCCCCATTCCCCCTGCACAAGTATCCCAAATTCGCCCTTGAAGGGGGAGAATGAGGGGGAAAGCGATTTTTGGGGTTATAAATATTTGGAGTTTGAGTAATTGTTTCCTATCAAATAGATAGGATTCAAGCATGCTGAATCCAAATATGAATTCAGATTTTAGTTTTTCAGTACCCTAATGCCCATTTCTACCCATAAAGGGCGGAGGGTGGCGGGGTAAAACTTGAAATTATGAGGCCGTGGATTATTTGGTCGTTTCCTATGAAATCAATGGCGGGGAATTCGAAAATGAAGTTAAAAACTTGATTTTACGTGGTCAAGTACCTCATCTTACCTGAAACAGCTGTGAAAGTTGACCTACATGAACAAGCCTAGTTATCTTAATCATTTGTCAGTTGATTCACCATTTCTAATCAAGCTAGGAATGGTACCTTAAAATACGAGTCTCAAACAGTTTAACTTCAAACCAGTATTCCAGAATCCCCTTCCACTCCCCCTCAGTTTCCGGTCTCCATTCCTTAGTGTCATTCTTTTTAGTCAGTAGAAACATCTACCATAGTACTTGATAGAAGACTGGCGTGTTCGAGGCTATATACAATGTTTGTGCCGTTTTTTTTTTTTTTACTTCCGCAAAAAAAAGACAAAAGAATAAACTGGGATCTGCGATTTTTAATTGACACACTGCACAATCTCGGCTTCTGCTCTTCGTGCTCAGAGGTAAAAAGATTTTAGAGATGTGGAGCAGTATATCAAACGTCGTTGGGAGAGTCCAAAGAGAAAGCACATTTTTTCTGTATGTAGGAGACAACGTCAATTATGATATTGCTACTATCGACGGCCTGAATACCTTTCATGGAATGGGTCTTATTAAAGTGTCTACACCTGAGTTCCCGGCAACGGAACCTTCAGTGCCAAGAAAAGAAGTAAGTAGAGAAGGGATGAAATCAGTTTGCACAGAACCATTCTACACTTACCAAAAACCCGCCAAGTCGCAACCAAGGACTTTAGTTTGCTTGAAAAAAGATGGTTACACTTATGACAATGAATGGAGGTTGAAACGCTCTGGCGCATCTCTGGCATTTTCGAAAGCTCTTACATGAGCTGGTCGGCCTTTATATGGTCAATAAACCAAACCCTACCTCATCCGGGAAAATCGAATATTCGTTTTTTGCCAAGGATTAACCACGACCCAAGCGATATCTCCTGTGTTTATTCTACACTTATGCATGCTAACGAGCGCGCTAATCGAGCTGGAAAAAAATCTAGTCATTATCTTTGACCAACCGCTTTACTGGAAGGCGAAGTGTATCGTCGATGCAGAGCCTGCCATAAGTGCTTTAAGAAATGCTATTGTTGTCCTGGGTGGATTTCACACACGCATGAGTTTCCTAGGAGCCATTGGCTTCCTTATGGCTGACTCGGGACTTTTGGAAATCCTAAGTCAAGTATATGCGCCTAACACTGGGCGTAGTATGTTACAAGGTAAAGCTGACTCTCTTGCAGTGGGAGGCCATGGTCTGTTGGAGGTAGCCCTTTATGCGAACCTTTTATCATCAGAACTGGGTAACAGAGCGTTTGACGGCAATGACATGCTACCAGAGCAAAACGGCGTACGAGTCTCTTCTTGAAGGAGATGACATCGACAAAGTGCAGGTGTCGGAAGCAGCAGAGCTTATCTATGAAATAGTTCAAAGTGCAAAAGAACAATTATCCGAGTCCAGAACTGCCCGTCTTTGCTTTCAGTAAATGGACCTACTTGGAATCCTGAGAAAGAACCTGAGAGGTGAACGAAGTGGTAATCTTGAACTTTATCTACAGTCGTTGTTGGAATTGCTTCTTTACTTTGCTGCTTCCAGCCACAATCTTTACACTAAGTCTACTTGGCTGTTCGTGCAGTCGATTTTTCAGTTGAGGAAACACAATCCAGGGCAGTACAGAACATTCAGGAATACCTGTTCATCTGAAGAACTGACAACTACTGGGCAGCACTTTCTCCTGATTTGGTGATTGAACAGACGTTAATGAGAAGTATGAAAACGAGTGGAGGTCTGGCGAGAGATAGAGGCATGAGTGAATTACAGCAGACAATTTGGACATCTGCTATGCCTACTTTGTTTCTAGTTAATGAACGCATGCAGAAACTGACTGGCCTCGCGGAGTTGACTATTGAAAATCACGCAGAAGTGATATCTTCGAGGAGAGCTAGAGACATGACGGACATCGAAAAGATAGTTCGACACATTGAGCCCCTAGAACCCTTCAGGCAGGAATCACAGAACGTGGTTACTGGTGTCCGCGCTTCATCATCTGTAAACGCAGAAAGACATTGGAAGCGAAAGACATTGACAAATATGTTTTCAGGAGAAAGGAGAAAGCTGTAAATATGGCTGAGAAGTCATCTGTTGTGATAAATAGCGAGAGGGTAATGGTCGACCCTGCTCTAATCTTTCAACGCCTAGCTGTAGTGGCAAGCAACAGTGGTTCTGACTTGAATGAGGTTATGTCGTTCGAGCTCTGTACTTTTCCACCATCGCTCTTTAGTTCGTTCGAGGTGATGAGGACAGCCGACAAAGCCTCTCTAACAAATGCACTGATGAAAACTGAGGGACTTAAGGGTCGAATGACATTGCCATCCTCCCAGAGAGTTTTGGACAGTGGCTGGCTAGTCCATAAAATCCCGTGGACTGCCGTATCCACATATTCTGAGGTGGCACGATCTTACGTAGATTATGTCACAAGACATTTCGGCCAGACAGCGGTAGTTTTTTACTCTTACACTGATATACCGACGACAAAATATTGCACACAGCTGAAGAGAACCAAAGGTTTGTCGTGTGCAACGATTGAATTCTCTCCTGACATGAAGATCGTCAAAAGTAAGGAGGAATTTCTGAGAAATCCCAAAAATAAACAACGCTTCATCGACCTACTTACTGAGAGGCTGGTGAACTCAGGATGCAAAGTTCTACATGCTCAGCATGATGTCGATGTCTTAGTTGTACAAACTTCAGTCAGTTGCGCTGAAACTTCATCGACCACTTTTATTGGGAATGATACCGACCTATTAGTCCTTCTGCTGTACCACGCCAAGCTTGATGCATGTGATATCTTTATACAGACAGAAACACATGGAAATAATGGATGAGTGTACGACATAAAAAGGATCAAGAACAAACTAGGAACCGAAGCAGCAGAAAATCTACTGGTTTGACAAGCAATGTCTCGCTGTGATTCAACATTTAGACTTCATGGCGTAGGGAAACCAGCAGTGTTTGCCTTGTCACTTAAAGATGGGATTTTTAAGGATGCTTGCAAGATCTTCATGACACCAGGATCCAACCACCAGAAGATTTTCGAAGCTGGATAGAAAGCTTTGCTCCGCATATGCGAAGGGAAAAGCAATGAGAAGACCCTGAAGAATGTCCGGGGGCGAGCATTCACAATGCGGGTTGCAAGTGCAAATGCTTTTGTTCAGGCAGAGCGGCTTCCACCGACTTTGGCTGTCGCAAAGTATCCCTTTTGCAGGTGCTATTTTCAAATAATGAAGTGGCAAGACACGTCAAATTCGCTAAAACCCGAATAGTGGGGTTGGCACCTCTCTTCGTCACGGAATATGTATCTTCCCATTATGACAGATGCTTCACCAGCACCGGAGAGCCTACTGAAGATGGTGTGGTGCCAATGCACCAGCGGGTGCGAGTCGCTCAGATGCAGCTGCCGTCGGAACGGTTTGCCCTGCAGCTTTGCCTGAGGGGAATGTAAAGGGGCGTTATGCACTAACGCTGCAGCAAGACAGGATGAGGACGATAACGAAGACGAGCAGGAAGAAGAATTAGCTTTAGGTTGTGCTTTAAAATCAACATGTTCTTTTGATTAATTTACCTGAGTTCTAAACGTTTTTTTTTATAACTGATTGATCTGAAGTTTTGATCTCGATTAAAGAAGTGGTTTTTCAAGATATTATAATTAGCAACCCCTCATATTACAGGCCCCTTAAAGGTGGAAATGAGGTAAATAGTAAAAAAAAACTACTTTTTAACCTCATTTTTGGCAATACGGTACTTTATTTGATATAAAATGATCCTTTAGCCGCAGGAATCCGGAAAATAATGATCTGCGTACTTTACCCCCCCCCCCCTGTTTCGTGAAGGTGAAAATTGATACTGGGGTACGGAAAACGTGATTTCTGACGTCGGATTCAGATTCTTCATGCTTGATTTGATAGAAGACGACCACTTAAACCCAAAAATACGCCCAAATAGAAATTCTGATTTCCCCCCTTGTTTTCCCCCTTCAAGGGGGATTTCGGGTAATTTAGCAAGGGGGATTCGGGGGGATTTTTTTTTGTGATTAAGCTGATTTTTCTGAACATTTTGGTGTGAAAAAAAATTCTGTTGCAATTTCCCCGAGGTCAAACCGTATTTTTCCTCCACTAGGAGTATTTTCTGTTCGTTTTAAGTTTAATGTTGCTCCTTACTTTCTGTTGAAAAAAAAACTAATTTTTTATTTAATCTGAAAAGGAAATGAAATTTCTTGTTTCTGAAGCATAAATAAAATGCAAAAAACAGGTTCTGAAGTAAAATAATGTGAGAATGAACTAAAAACAAAAATTTTATTGTGTTGAACACATTGATTATGTAGCTTTCTCAGTTTGTCCCGGCATCAGATTCGAGAATCCTAGCGGAACCATGACCAGGACTATAATTTGGTATTGATATCAGAATCGAAATTAAAAAAAAATATGCTAGTATCATCCCAGCACAAGTGCCATCTTTATTTGTCTTATATCTTCTCCATCATCCTACTTATTTTCTGTTTTCTTAAAAGCCTCTAGTTGGGAATTGTAAAATTTCCTTTTGACCATTATTCTTTTTGTAACTAAATGGTTCATGGAGAACCTAAATTAAAACTTGAAATTGCAGGCCTCCCATGAAAAATCTTTTTGGCAGAAGCTAAAGATGTCAGAAGCTATATATAAAAAAAAACTTCTCATATACCAGATTAAACCTTAGTTTTGCAAGTAGAAATTGAGGCACTACTCTTTAGGATTTTTTTTTTGATAAGGATACAGTTCATGTTCTTACGACAGGTAAGAAAATGTTTAATGTAAAATAAGGTTTGAGAGCTCAAGAACCTATGGACTAAGCAATGTCGTTATTTTGGTGTCAGATAATATTGTGCAGCTCCCCGAATTGATTTACCGTTTTCAACTGTATTTAAAAACAAAAGATCCTTTTTGTTGAAGGAGTGAGATTGGGTGTATGCGATAGCTGTGCGTGAAGCTTGAGTCAGAATGAGCACCTATGTACAAGTTTCAGAAGAAGAAAACGAAGAACCGATTGAATTACCAACAGAAGAGGATAATACTCTTTTACTGTCTACTCTGGCAGCTCAGTTTCCCGGTGCCTCCGGTTTGAAGTATAGACATGAAGGAGCAAAAACAATGAGAGGCGTTAGATTGGCTGAGGGTAAATTCAACCCTCCAGAGGGTGGCTGGGGAGCGTGTGTGTATATATGCGTGTTCCCTAAAGGTTAGTTGCATTTTAATTAAATTGATAGGTACAGTGGTAGCAAGACCGACGAAAATAATGCTATGTTTAAATTATTGCAGAACCAGAAGCATCGAACGCGCTTTTTTTGTCTTAATTTACTGTCTGTTTAATCTGGAGCTAAACCAGACAGAATGATTTTTCTAAAATATTAGTTTTCGAAACTAAAAAATGAGTTATTTCCTGGCTATTTTAGTTGTATTCTAATAAGTTTTTAGTGACGCTTAAAGCTAGTTGTTAGTGAAGGGATTGGAGTTTATGGGGTTACCGACCTCATCATGTCTAGCGCGGTCTCTGTTTGTTTCAGTTTTTAACATTGCTCTTTACTTTCATGTGAGAAAAAATATGTAATTTCTCTATTTTTTTTTTTTTTGTATGTTTTTTGAATTTACTAAGAGGCTTCTTATTAACCTGCTTAAAAACAAAACTGACCTCCGCGTAGTAATATATTTCACTTGAAACTGGTAGATTTCATATATTTATTTGATGCTACAAGCAAATGACTCTTGACAATTTTAATCTAAAGGAATTGAAAATACAAAATTAATAACACCTTAAATGGGAAAAAATTGATTTCATAATCTTTGTATTGAACTATGGCCTCTTTTGTTGCATAGAAAGAGTGCTAGCAATGGAAGAACTAAATATTTCTGATTGAATAAGGCTTATCACAAATTTTTGAGATCGTCGGTTTAACCCAATTACTTATGAAAAACGGGCCCTTAAAAAATTTATGGCAGCGGGGAGTTTTGAATTACCAAAAAAAGCTGATTTCATTCAGAAAAGGGTTTTCCTTTCTTGATCTTAGGGGAACTCAAATTGTTCGGTAATTGGTTATGCTGAATTTATTCCTTGGAACGAAGGGAGGTTACGGAGTAAATACCCTTATCCCTAGTTACCCCTGGCTGATTTGAAAAACATTGAAAAGTTCTAATATTGGACCCAAAAAGGTACTTGTTGAAGCGTGGCATGTAAAATCTCCCTTTGAATAACTCCTCTCTTACTTTACTGCAAATACCTGTTTGATACCATTACTTCTTGAAAAAAATAAATTTAAATTGTGTATCTGATTTCAAAAAAATTAATTCTAATATAATTGCAAAAAGTGAAATGAATATCCCATTCTGGGATTTTCAGGATATAATAGATTGGATTTGCAAGTTCGCAAAGATTGCACCCCCTATTCCGGCTGTTTTCTCCATTCGCATAATCTTCTTATGCTTTTAACTTCCAACCAATCAATCTATTGTAGACTCAGAGAATCAAATAGGAAAACGTACACTTCTAAGTAGATGGTAGACACACAAGGCAGTGCCACTAAGTAGAAAGAAACTAGTTCTAAGCTGTTTACCGTCAATGTAGCTGATATTTAAACTTTATCCTAACAATTGTTTCATCTTTGATATCAACATAAAATAGATTCGTCAATTCATGAAAATAAGTTTCTGCGAGGGGGGGAATACTTTTTTTAAATCTAGGGGAAGACAGTTCGTCTTTTGTTTTTATTTTTTCAATGAAAATACTAAAAAGAAAACATTTTTCAATGAAAATACCTAAGAAAAAAGTTACCTTTCAAAATCCACAGGGGGGAGTGGGGGGGGGGTACATTTTTACTGTTGTAATATGATGACAACATATTTTTTAAAGGAAACGGAATATACTACAGGCTCATAAATTGGGGTTGAATGCATGAATGATTTGTCATAATAAATATTTGCTTTAAGAATTAATATATGTATATCTTACGAAAAACTAACTCCCTTTCCATCATGAAAAAAATAGGAAATTCATGAGAAAATATCTGAATATGGTGAAGAAAATATAATATACAAACTAAGCGAGTATTTAGGGTTTTTTTTTGATAAAGGTAAAATTCAACTTACGATAAAAACGAGAAAGGTAAAATTTTAATCATATTTAAAAGTCTTAACAGCACAATACATTTAAAGTTCACCCAGGACTTAAGCTGACTTTTATATCTTTGAGTCCTATATTGGCCATATATCCAGAAATACATTTTATGGCCCATTTATCCTGATTTCTATATCTTGTTGCATGTGATTCGTAATTTCCATCCTAGGAGGCGGAGGGCTACCTTGACTGTTCTGCCCTAGGAGTGACGTATGGATGGATGATAGATACTTATCTATCAAGAATGAAAATCAAGTATTTTGCAGGCATCAAGACGTGGCTAATCCGGGTTGAAGCGGTAGCTAGCAACCTAGCAAGAGACGATCACGTCCAATGTTAAGAAGTATAATAACCCATAACTCCTAAAAATAGACTCAGATCAAAACAAAAAGTACACCATTAGAACCGCCTTGTTCGAAACCCTTATATAGGAAATTTATTTTTCCTTGGCTTGAACGACAAGGGAAATATATTGGCTTGAAAATCAAGAAAAGGGGGCAGCCACTACGGCATTCTGCCTAAACTGCATCTTTTTCTTTTTTCTTTTCCACAGATAGCTTGGCAGTGGAACATCGTAGAGAGTTGTTCAATGGCTCTTTTTTTAAGGAAATTACTAGATCTAGTGCCATTTGTAATTATTTTTTTCTTTAATAAAATTAATTTTTTAACTAAAAACTGCATTTTTATGGCCAATCTTGATGAATGACGTCATAATCGTAGGTTGTGACCGTATATGAAGTAATAAGTGAATGCAATATTTATACGCGCTTATCTTTCGACATGATAATATAAGCCATATGTTATGCATCGATATGCATTATAAATGGGGACTATGTAAGTTTCAACGGATGTAGCTGAAACCTAGTAAAGATAAAACTATAGCACGTAGTGAGTAAAAATAAGATAATACAAGCATCTTTTGAAATGTTGCTTATCTGGGGTATTGTGCCATACTGAGGATCGTTTCTTACGATTCCAACATAGGAAAAGCCATAGGCTTTTTTCTGATTGTAATCCGTGTTGCAAAAAAAGAGCAATGCAATTGCTAGTTTAAAATTTTCCATTAAAAGATGATCATTGGAATAACAAACCATTGAATACATCGGACTTAGTTGGCTACTTGATTGTTTAATGTTCGTCTCTTACTATTTCAAAAAAGGAAAAGCAGTATTTTTTCTGTTTGTAATCCGGGTTTCAAAAAAAGAGCAATGCAATAGCTAGTTTAAAATTTTACATTAAAAGATGATAATTGGAATAACAAACCATTGGATACATCGGACTTAGTTAGCTACTTGATTGTTTAAGGTTCGTCTCGTACTATTTCAAAAAAGAAAAAGTCGTAGTCTTTTTTCTGTATGTAATCAGTACATAAAGGATCGATACTATAAATGGGAATTTTGTAGGTATCACCGGTATCACGATTTTATTTATAAATGATTTACAAACTGAAAGAAATCGACCCCGGGTGGGCTTCAACCACCAACCTTTCGGTTAACGCCGATCGTGCTAGCCACTTGCACCACGACACCACTAATTATAGTTGTAAAATTAACAATATGATCTGTTTAAATAGAAAATAAAACTGGGATAAAACCAAAACTAGAATGGCCAAGAAAAATAAAACAAAATACTTTACTTTGTCTAGAAGCAATCAAACAGTTCGTGGTAACCACTGTATGAAGATAATTAACAGTAAGTTCACCGCAGACGATTTCTGGCTCTTCATTCTCGGTGCGTACAAACAGCTCCTCTCACATACTTTTTCATTAGCAGGTTACTAATGTTAGTATGTGCCAGCGGTCCAGTTACCGGGGAACACGTATTGTGGCAGAAACTTTCTCAAAATGCCTTTGAACCCAACTCGAGACTTCGAAACCTACTTGTAATTCCTAAAAACATCAAATAATAACATTGCACTTCTAATTGCCGATTTTCATATATGTATTGAAACATATTAATTTAAAATTAGTGTTCCAACGTTGAAGCCAAGTTTCGCGTTCAAGAGAACTCTGACTTGTCTACCCATGAAAAGATCTAATATCCCTTATGTTTTTACGTTCTCCGGAGCACTCGCACCTCGGTCCAGGTTTTTATAATGGGTGAGACTGGGAACGATCATACTGTCTATTATTTATATACTGTGGTGGTAACGAACTGTATAGTAAGAGCGACTCTTCTCAATAGTAACCGAAACTCTAAAAACGGAATTTTAGTATCAATTGATACATCCAAAGAATTGGATTTTTATGCTGATTTTAAATATTTAAGTTTCATCAAGTTTAGTCTCACCTATAAAAAGTTACGAGCCTGTGAAAATTTGCCCTATTTTCGAAAAAAGGGAAAATACCCCTTAAAAGTCATAGAATCTTAATGAAATCACACCATCAGATTCAGCGTATTAGAAAACCTTGTTGTAGAGGTTTCAAGGTCCTATCTGCAAAAATGTGGAATTTTGTATTTTCGGCCAGAAGAAAGATAACGGATGCGTGTTTATTTGCCCCTCTTTTTTTACCAGGGGTGATCGTATCAACCCATTGGTCCTAGAATGTCGTGAGAGGGCTTACTTAAACGGATATTACAAGTTCTAGTGCCTTTTTTTAATAGTAAAAAAAATAGAATCACTTCTTACAAAAAAACTGCATTTTTGATGTCTTTTCATACTACAGTCTTTTCAAAGATATTTGAATTTTGAAACAATTATTGCATTAAAAGACGATCATCGAAATAACAAACCATTGCGTACATTGGACTTAGTTAGCTATGTGATTGTTTGAGGTTCGTCTCTTACTGTTTCAAAGAACAAAAAGCTGTAGGCTTTTTTCTGTTTGTAATCAGGTTTATTTTGTTACATAAGAATGAACGTGTTAAAAGGCCTGACAAGTGGGTTGCTTTTTGTGATTTCACTTACAGTAGTTACGTTAGGATTTGATTATAGTCTCGGGAAACTAATTTGGGACATCAGGCAAAAAATTGAAGCTTTAACAAAAAAGGGTAGAAGTTTTTATTGCAATCCACTTAACCTAAAAAAGCAAACTATATCTTCTTATTCTTTTTGTGTTGAAGAGGTGGATCTTCCAAAAACAAACATTCCTGTTATACTCTCTAATTTAAGTATATCTAACAAAAAGAAATGAGGAAAGAGCGAAATATATGAAAAAAAGACTTTAAAAGATATCCTAGATAGTTCTATAATTAGTGAGGATCTCCAAAAGAAACAGCACAAAATATTTATAGCATGGTGTCTGGAAGTTGAAGCTATGAAGAGTCATCTGTATATCGCTATCGTAAAAGAGCCCCGATAAACCAACATTTTAGAGACAAAAAAGTCATGTAAAGAAGAAGCAAATCCCCAAAGTAATTTCTGTTGTATCTGAGGAGCCTGGTTCCAGTTCAGATGAATATAAATACCAACCTCGCATTAGGATATGGACATGAATTCGGGTTGCAGCGGTAGCTAGCAACCTAGTAAGAGACGATCACGCCCCATAGTAAAAAATGAAAAAGGTTATAACTCCTAAAATTAACATCAGTTAAAAAAAAACAAAAAAACGAAGTACACTTTTAGAACTGCCTTGTCTGAAACCCCTATTTAGGAAACTTATCGTCCCTAGGCTTGAACAACAAGGGAAATACACTGGCTTGAAAATCAAGAATAGGGGCTCTAACCACAATATTCTGCATATACGGCATCTTTTTTTTTTCTCAGTTAGCGGGGCATTGTAAAATCGTCGAGAGCTGTTTAATGCCTCGTTTTAAAGGAAATTGATAGGGTTGAACACCTTTTGTAATTAAAAAAAGCTTATTTTAAAGACAAAAAGGTCATGTAAAGAAGAAGCAAAGCCCCAAAGTAATTTATGTTGTATCTGAGGAGCCTGGTTCCAGCTCAGATGAATATAAATACCAACCTCGCATTAGGATATGGACATGAATTCGGGTTGCAGCGGTAGCTAGCAACCTAGTAAGAGACGATCACGCCCCGTAGTAAAAAATGAAAAAGGTCATAACTCCTAAAATTAACATCAGTTAAAAAAAAAAACCTAGTACACTATTAGAACTGCCTTGTCTGAAACCCCTATTTAGGAAACTCATCGTCCCTAGGCTTGAACAACAAGGGAAATACACTGGCTTGAAAATCAAGAGTAGGAGCTGTAACCACAATATTCTGCATATACGGCATCGTTTTTTTTCTCAGTTAGCGGGGCATTGTAAAATCGTCGAGAGCTGTTTAATGGCTTATTTTAAAGGAAATTGATAGGGTTGAACACCTTTTGTAATTAAAAAAAGTTTATTTTAATATAAAATAAAGTTTTTTCGAAAAAACTGCATTTTCATGACCAATATTGATGAATGACGTAATAATCGTAGGTATTTAATCATCATAACAGAGAGCTGTGTAATGGCTCATTTTAATCAGTTTTGCAGCAGTAGCTGCCAACCTAGTAAGAAACGATCACGTCCAATACTAAGAAATATAATAACTCACAACTCAGACCAAACAAGAAGTACACTGTTAGAACCGCCCTGTCCGAAATCCCTATACAGAAAATTTACCGTCCCTTGACTTGAACAACAGGGGAAATATATTGGCTTTGAAAATCAAGAAAAGTGGCTACGACCAGGATATTTTACATCGAGGGCATCTTTTTTTTTCTACGCAGCTAGCGGGGCACTGGAACATCATAGAGAGTTATTGAATGGCTCATTCTAAAGGAAATGGATGTATTTAAAAACCTTGTCTAATTTACAAAAATGGTTTTTGAAATAGAATCAATTTCTTGCGAAAAACTGTATTTTCATGTGCAAGATTTATGAATGACGTCATAATCTTAGCTTGTATAACCATATATGGCGTAAAAGTAAATACAATATAATAATGTTAGCTATAATTACATCAGTACAGAATCGCAATGTTATTATGGAAACTGCAAAAATATTTATGGTGTCTGAGCAATAATATTAATTTTAATTCAAACTACAAAAATACCTTAAAGTTTAAAAATTTGTTTCGTTTTTGTTCGATTTAATTAACGAAAGTTTTAGTCCCTGTCCCACTTCAAAGTTATAATTGTCTCCTGGAATCAAACTTTTTTTTGGCTCATCTGGGTTTCAGCGGTAGCTAGCAGCCTAGTAAGAGACGATCACGAAATAGGTCATAACTCCTAAAACTAGAATCAGATAAAATCCAGGTTGCAGCGGTAGTTTGCAACCTAGTAAGAGACGATCACGCCTCATAGTAAAAAATGAAATAGGTGATAACTCCTAAAACTACGATCATATCTAAAAACGTAGTACACTATTAGAACCGCTTTGTCTGAAACCTCTGTATAGAAAATTTGATGTCTCTTGCCTTGAACAACAAGGAAAATATACTGGCTTGAAAATCAAGAAAAGTGGCTGCAACCACAATATTCTGAATATACGGCATCTTTTTTCTCTTTCTTTTCCACAGATAGCAGGGCACTGGAACATCGTAAGGAGCTGTTTAATGGCTCATTTTAAAGGAAAAAACTTTTATATGAGGTTAAAAACTTTTTGTCATTAATATAAGTTATTTTTTATACTAAAATCAATTTTTTACGAAAAACTGCATTTTTCTATGACACTGTAGTAGCTTAAGTTATTATTATATCAGTTTTTTGTTACATCTATTTGGTTTTGTAATTAACAAAAAAAATATATAAAACAAAATCAATATTTTTACAAAGATTATATCCGGGTTGCAGCGGTAGCTAGCAACCTAGTAAGAGACGATCATGTCCAATGTTAAGAAATATAAAAACCCATAACTCCTAAAGAAAGAGTCAGATCAAAACAAAAAGTACACCATTAGAACCACTTTGTCCAAGAGCCCTATATATGAAATTCTCTGTTCCTTGGCTTGAACAGCAAGGGAAATATTTTGGCTTGAAAATTAAGAAAAGTGACAGCTACTACAGCGTTCTGCCTAAACAGTATCTTTTTTTTCAAAACAGATAGCTTGGCCCTGGAAAATCGTAGTGAGTTGTTCAATGGCTCATTTTAAAGGAAATTAATGGGGTTAAAAACCTTCTGTAATTTTTAAAACATAATTAATTTTTCCACTAAAAACTGCATTTTTGATGTCTTTTCATACTGAAGTCTTTTCAAAGATATTTCATTTTTGAAGCAATCAGACAGTTCGTGGTAAAGTTATATTAAAACTTTACGTTCCATAGATAGCTTGGCACTGGAACATCGTAGAGAGTTGTTCAATGGCTCATTTTAAAGGAAACTAATGGGGTTAAAAATTATATTACAGAATGAACTTTGTCCCGCATCAATGGAGGTATTAGTTATAACCCATAGTAATTGATTATATAAAACATCCGTAAGGTCATAGTTTTGTTAAAACTATGACGTGAGTAGAAAAACACTACGTTATGACGTTACCTCTGATGAAATTGATTATGACATTATAACTATGACGTAAATAGTAAAACATTATATTATGACGTTACCTCTAATGACATCGGTTATGACGTCAGGATCCGAGTTACAGCAGTAGCTATCCGGGTTGCAGCGATAGCTAGCAACTTAGTAAGAGACGATCACGGCCGTTAGTAAAAACTGCAATAACTCATAAAAATAATCCTAAAAACACATAACTCCTAAAACTACGGTCAGATCCAAACAAAAAATACATCATTAGGACTGCCTTTTCCAAAACCCTTTAATAAAAAACTTACCGTCCCTTTGCTTGAACAACAAAGAAAATATATTGGCTTGAAAATCAAGAAAAGTGGCTGCAACCACAATATTCTGCATATACAAGATCTTTTTTTTCTCTTCTTCTTATAGCGAGTCACTGAAAACATCGTATATTTCCCTTTTTGTTCAAGCCAAGGGGCTATAAGTTTCCTAACTAGCTGTTTCTCACAAGGCGGTTCTAATAGTGTACTTCGTTTTTTGATAAGATTCTAGTTCTAGGAGTTAAGACCTATTTCATTTTTTACTATGGGGCGTGATCATCTCTTACTAGGTTACTAGCTACCGCTGCAACTCGGATTCACGTCCATATCCTAATGTGAGGTTGGCATTTATATTCATCTGAACTGGAACTAGACTCCTCGGATACAACAGAAATGGCTTTGGGGCTTTGCTTCTTCTTAACATGACCTTTTTTGTCTTTAACATGTTGGTTTACCGGGGCTCTTTTACGAAAGTGACATACAGATGACTCTTCACAGCTTGAACTTTCAGATACCATGCTATAAATTTTTTTGTTTTTTTTCTTTTGGAGATCCTCACTAATTGTAGAACTATCTAGGATATCTTCTAGAGTCTGTTTGACTGTTCTTTTCATAGGTTTCGCTCTTTTCTCATTTCCTTTTTTGGAAGTATTTAGATTAGAAAGTATAATAGGAATATTTGCTTTTGGAAGATCCACCTCTTCAACGCAAAAAGATTCAGAAGATATAGTTTGCTTTTTTAGGTTAAGTGGATTGCGGACAATTTTTCTACCCTTATTTGTTACAGCTTCAAATTTTTGCCTGATGTCCCAAATTAGTTCCCCGAGACTATAATCAAATCCTGACATAACTACTGTAAGTGAAATCCCGAAAAGCAACCCGCTTGCCAGACCTTTTAACACGTTCATTCTTAACAAGTGTATTTTATTCATAACTACTTGACTGACACGATATATGATGAACTATATCGATCCTTTATTAAATTTCTTAAGATTCGTATCTAGTACCAATAACGTAACAAAAAATAAAACTAATTTTTAAATTTTCAGGTATTTTGTTAGCTTGAATGAAAAGATTAAAATTATTGCTCAGATATCATAAATATTTTTGCAGTTTACATAATAACTTTAGCGATATTAAACTGAAAAATAAATATATAAAAGAAACTGAATTTTTTGGTCTGGAAATATATATTAAATTTCACGTTGGGTAGTTAGAACCTAACCAAAAATAAGACTAATTTTAAAATTATAAGGTATTTTTCTAGCTTGAATTGAAAGATTCAATCTATTGCTCGGATACCATAGATGTTTTTGCAGTTTACACAAGCTGCAAAGAACGCATAAGGACAAAGTTAAAATTACATTCAGAAGTCCAAAAAGATGCCAACAATGCAGGCTGATCTTTGTAAATTGAGAAACATTTTACGAATGTTTTACTGGGATTACGAAAAATATTCAAATTACAGATTAAAATTCTCACTGAAAGAGCGCATTTTGTTGAAAAGTCGGCTAGAAATGCTTTGGCAAAGCTTCATAGTAATATCCAAAAGAAATGTTGTATGTTTAATGAAAAGCCTCCAAGGTATGGACCGGCAACTGTGGAATAGTTTACAGATGTAATGGGAAATATTAAACATCACTGTGAATATACGAAGCCATAATTGTCCTTTACTTAGTTTCAGCTTTATTCGATGATCGAGCCTTTATGTACTAACTACATCCAACGACTATGACGTCATTGATCAATATTGTGCATAAAAAATTAAGTTTTCTGTAAAAATTATTTCTATTAAAAAAAAAAATTTAAAATGGCACTAGGTCTAGAGATTTCCTTTAAAATGAGCCATTGAACAACTCTCTACGATGTTCCAGTTCCAAGCTATCTGTGGAAAAGAAAAAAAGATGCTGTTTGGGCAGAATGCTGTAGTAGCTGTCACTTTTCTTCATTTTCAAGCCAACATATTTCCCTTGCTGTTAAAATCAAATGACAGAAATTTTCCTATATAGGGGTTTTGGACAAGGCAGTTCTAATGGTATACTTTTTGTTTTAATCTGACCTTTTTTTAGGAGTTATGGGGTTTTTATATTTCTTAACATTGGACGTGATCGTCTCTTACTAGGTTGCTAGCTACCGCTGCAACAGGGATGATTACAAAAAGGGAAAAGCCTACGGATTTTTCTTCTTTGAAATAGTAAGAGACGAACCTCGAACAATCAAGTAGCCAACTTAAGTCCAATGTATGCAATGGTTTGGTATTCCAATAATCGTCTTTCAATATATAAATGTTCTTCTAATGATCGTCTTTTAATATAATTTCAATACTTCGTTTACTATGGTTCTTTAATGTAACATCAATCTTTAACATGAAATATGCAGTTTTTCATAGAAAAATTAATTCTATTTTAAAAATTATTTGTTTTAATTACAAAAGGTTTTTAACCCCATTAATTTCCTTTAAAATGAGCCATTGAACAACTTTCTACGATGCTCCAATGCCAAGCTATCTGTGGAGAAAAAAAGAGAAAAAAAAGATGCCGTTTAGGCAGTTGCTGTAGTAGCTGCCACTTTTCTTGATTTTCAAGCAATAATATTTCCCTTGCTGTTCAAGACAAATGACAGAAAGTTTCCTATATATGGGTTTTGGACAAGGCAGTTCTAATGGTATACTTTTTGTTTTGATCTGACATTTTTTTTAGGAGCTATGGGTTTTTATATTTCTTAACATTGGACGTAATCGTCTCTTACTAGGTTGATAGCTACCGCTGCAACACGGATGATTACAAACAGGAAAAGGCCTACGGCCTTTTCTTCTTTGAAATAGTAAAAGATGAACCTCGAACAATCAAGTAGCTAACTATGTCCAATGTATGCAATGGTTTGGTATTCCAATAATCGTCTTTCAATATATAAGTGTTCTTCTAATGATCGTCTTATAATATAATAAGTAGGCTGACTATTGACAATGACTACAAAACTATCAATGTTAAGAAGTTTTTCAGGCTGAATATCTGCATTTGCTTGCACATCACCAGGTAGATATACTATTCTACCCTTAAGAGCGTCAACAAGTTCTGATCTAGGTCTCTTCAACGCATTTACTTCCCCTAATCTGACAATCGTAATACAAGGCATTACAAATCGAATAATTGCCATTTCCAAATTATTTAGATACTTTATACATTCCGGTGCACAGTCGATATGAAGGTTATTAAATACTGTTCGGACATTCTCCTGACTTTTCAACATTTTCCCAGCACTGTAATCACAGACAGAGAATGAATCTATGACATCCTCTTTCCAACCTGTACAACGAATCAGCTGTTCTCTGTCATCTTTGGGTATGTCCTGTTGGAGGTGTTTTAAAAACGTGGCCAACATTACATCAAAACCTTTCCTATTTGAAAGGGATCCTAAACTCTTCAATTGGCATTTTGTCTTTATCTGCTCGCAACTGTCAAAATGGGATATTCTCAGCAGGTAAGATTTGAACCATTTGTCCTATGACATCCTCTTTCCAACCTGTACAATGAATCAGCTGTTCTCTGTCATCTTTGGGTATGTCCTGTTGGAGGTGTTTTAAAACCATGGCCAACATTACATCAAAACCTTTCCTATTTGAAAGGGATCCTAAACTCTTCAATTGGCATTTTTTCTTTATCTGCTCGCAACTGTCAAAATGGGATATTCTCAGCAGGTAAGATTTGAACCATTTGTGAAGTACTCAGTTCATGTCGAAAGATTTTTAAGAAGAACCATGTGATCAACCATGTCAAAAGCCTTAGAGAAGATTAAGAAAATACCTAGGACGCAGAGACCTTTGTCTAGATTAATGTGGACAAACTCAGTAGCATCAGTGAAAGCCTACAAGGTTGAGAGATAAGGCTGGAAACCATACTGAGAGAAGGGAGCTTCCAGAAGCAGACTTGATACTAAATACAAAAGAAGATAGTCTTCTATAAACAATGTTTTCGAGGATTTCTGACACCATAGAAAGAAGAAAAATCGGTCCGTAATTTGAGACCAATTAGGCATCTTCTTTTTTATGTATTGGGATAACTTTGGCTACCTTGAAAATTAAAAAAAAAAACAATCTAATGTAA
This sequence comes from Artemia sp. Qi Xiang Cuo, assembly GCF_049724085.1. Classification (NCBI taxonomy): domain Eukaryota; kingdom Metazoa; phylum Arthropoda; class Branchiopoda; order Anostraca; family Artemiidae; genus Artemia; species Artemia sp. Qi Xiang Cuo. Next base: position 54,701,412 of record NC_142799.1, on the reverse strand, counting down.
GGAATAGGTTGATCGGATGCACTTTGTGCTCTGAAACCAAAGTATTTTTTTGTGGGAGGAGGGAGGGGGTTGCATTTAAATCATGGAGATATGCTGACTGACTATCAGACAGATTAGACGCTATATTGGCAACTTCATTTAAGTCAAAAACAAAACAAAAAAGTAGGACTGATCTGTTAGGGGAGTGCTTTTTGCCGGTTGGTCAGGTGAGACAACTACAGAAGGCATGGTTGTCAAATACCTAATAAAAGATTTGGCATCGCACTCCTTTTCTATGTGGCCTCCGTCAGGATTCTGAAAAAATGGTGGCGAAGACAACTTGCTTTTCTTGGGAGAGAGCTTCATTAATGACGGTCCTTACTTTACATGCATTTTCTCGACACTCTTGAATTTCTTTTACAAAATACTGCTTCTTTGCAGACCTCAAATAATTATTTAAAAAATTATATATTGCGTATATCTAACCAAATGATCCGTATTGCAACTCTGACAGGACAACCTGAATAGATATGACTTCAAGTTTCATTAAGTTTAGTCTTACCCATCAAAGGTTACGAGCCTGAGGAAATTTGCCTGATTTTCGAAAAAAAAGGGGGAGACACCCTCTAAAAGTAATAGAATCTTAATGAAAATCACATGATTAGATTCAGCATATCAGATAACCCTACTGTAGAGGTTTCAAGTTCCTATAGACAAACTCGTTTTCTAATAAAATCACCTATACATGATATTTGATCGAGAAGATTACAAAAATATCAATGGGAAATGGAGGGTTGTTTGTAAAAAAGGCAAACTGTGTCACACTTTGAAAAACTATCCTAAGCCTCTATTATCAACGATTACACACTTCTATTATTCGTAACTGGACTGAAGGAATGTTCAAGGTCGAGTTTCCTTGTAACAACCAGCGTCTGACGCAAAGTGATATCCCACCAGAGCATTGCGTAACCTTCCTGGGTAGATGGTATGCTGTATATCCTTACAGTTCACATGCTTACAGTAATTGATTTTCTGAGATTCATGTTTCAGTTAGACCAATGAAGTCAAATTGACAAGCATTACCAGCTAATAAGTAAGACACTAGGGACTCACATTTGTCTCTAATTTAAAGCAGAAAACCTAAGCAGTCACCGGTGTACTCAAAACTAATAAAGTTAGGACTAATACCAGCTTGACTGAAAACAGCAGAATTAATAAGAGGAAACTTTTCAAAAAGTACAAATCTGCATCATTCATCACTAAATAACATTGGTAATAGCAAAATTAGTAGGCTTTAACTGTACCAACATACATGGTTGGGTAGAGCACCCTAGGGTATTAACCTTACTGGTGTCATTGAGTCTTGGTTACATTTCCAGTTGGTAACTTATAAAGGATATTCCCATTTATCGACCACCCATTTCTCATTACCAACTTTTGTTTAGCATAAGACAGCAGTTCCAAACGTAATCTTATTAAGGTCTCAGATATCTCTACACCATGTCCTTTTAAGTTTTTATTTCGGCGTAACTGCAGCCGACGAATGCAGTGGTTAATAAAGCCTATTACAATAGGTCTTATTCAAGTATTGGTTGAAACCCTTCTAATTCTCTTAGCTAAGACTAAACCGGAATGTGTGAGCGCAATCCCAGGAAATTCTACACTACACAATGAGAAGAACTATGAATCAGCCGTCTTCTTTTACTTCAAATACTGTAATCTGGTTACGGATGCTTGTTTTTTCAACCTGATCATTCAGTTGGGAGAGGTCAAGCGGAATAGGTTTTACAGTTTATAATTTAAATCGATTTTGTATTTTACAATAATTTATAAAACAAAGTATTTTTAAATTCACAAAACAATTAACTAAAGGAAACATATAAAAAAATTAATATTTAACTAAAGAATATCCAAGAACTACAAAAGATATACGTTTTTAGGGGGGAGAGAGTACCTTTTTATGCATAAAAAAATATTCTACGCGAGTCAGAATCCCCTGGTTTCGCCATTTCCTGGAAAAAGTAACTGAATTCTGAATAAACCCTGTTTTGCTCTAACAGTGAAAAAAATTTCTAGTGCTTTGGAAAAGGGAATAAACAATATAGCCTTCATGTTTTGATCCTATCAGTTGTAGATTATGATTCTGTTCTTTTCTTTCATAGAGAATAAGAGAAAGTGTGATGATCACGTGGATAATTCAACCGCGAAGACGAAACGAATGGAAATGCGAATAAAGTGTTCAGACCTTATTGTTCTTGGCTTGCCTTGGAAGACAACTGAACAAGATCTTAGAAGCTATTTTGAACCCTTTGGCGAAGTCCTTATGGCACAAGTATTAATTTTCATTGACTCTTTTTATTTGATATACTAAGTCGAAATTGATAAATTTCGAAACTGATAAATTGAAATTGACAAATTGAATAAATTGAAGTCAAGATTTGACGTTAAACCTGTAAATGAAAAGAAGCACAGCACATAGTACGCAACGTACGTTAATTTACATCGAACATTCATGAGAAAAGTCATTATTACACAACTCGGGAAACTTTAAAAATTCGATATAAAAATTACTACTTGTGGTAAGAAAAGCATGCCTGAGCCGATTTGGCCATTGGGTAGCGTTGTCATAGACTGATGACATTATTTTACTGAGCTTTTATTCTGAAGCTAATTAATGTTCTTCGTCGGGTAGGGTCTCCTTCTTTTGTCCGTCAGTGAATAAAAAACCCAGGTAAAATTGAAATTTTGAAATGAATTTTTTTTTTTTCAGATTAAATTTAAAGAAGGTTGTTAAAACTTAAAAGGGACAGAAACCATCCCATATATAAAGCAACTATCTTTCCCTTGAACCTCCGCAGTTTATGCTCAAGTTTTGCTAGTGTTTTCCTTAAGGCATTCTAGGGTGCAACAAGTATAGGCCCTTTGTGATTACAAGCGTTTTTATTGACCGATCGCCTTCCAAAACATCTGAACTGGAAAAATGAACTGCTTAAAAGGATACACAACTAAATGACCCTTTCATGTAGGAAACAATTGATGAAAAACTAAAATTTTTATTGTATAGTTTTTATGTTTCCTGCAATGTTCGTTCCTAAAGTATTGGGATTTCAAAAAGTTGACTTTCCAAGGGAATTGTACAAAATGACCGATAAGTATTGTCTACCAATTGCCTTTGGTGAATTATTTTAAAACTTCAAGAAGAGTCCCCTCTCCCTCAAATTGCATCAACTGCCTGAATCCTTTTCTGGGGGCTCTTATTGGGTGCAGTTAAAGTTTAGCTTCGAGCTTTCTTTTAACTTAAAAAGTGAGGAACTATCCTTGTTTCTAATCCCTATTCTTTATGCAAATGTTAAAATCCTATGGGGAAAGGGGCCAAAGGTAACAACACAGGTCTGGACGTTTTTTTTTTAATGTGGTTCCTCGAGATTCATCCCCGTCCCTCCCTTGTCTGTGCAGATGTCTACAAACTTAATTGTTTTTTTTTTGTTTTTTTTTTTACTCTACATTCAAGGTATCTCCACATTAAGGACGGAAGAGACTGTCATATCTTCAAAGCTCACATTATGGGCTTTGTCCAAATATATTCCTCCAAATAAAGGAAGGTTGGGCGATAGATACCCCCCCCTTCCCTTAAGCATATTGATTTGCAATGCTTTTCCTGAAGGGTAGAACAACTTAGGCCTAACAACGCAAGGTTTAGGCCTAACAATTCAAGGTTTATATCTCCCAGGAAGTTGCGCTACTTCCTCTTTGTAGGTTGTGTGCACCTATGCAATACAATTTATCAATGAACAAATCAATGAAGAATCATATTAAGCTTAAGGTTAATTGTCTAGTGATTCTACAAAAAAAAAGTTCAACGGCATGGACTGGATAAATAATGCCCAAGAACAAATGCGCTACCGTGAAACAGTATGACTGAGGGAACAGAAAGTTTATGTCCATAGCCTTTTGATATTTTTCTATTGATTAGCTGTTGCTCTTCTGGTCACAAGGACACTAGAACTTAGTTACTGCTGGCCACTATTGACTTGGTAGGATCGCGTTAGGGGAAAGCACACACAGAAAAACCCTTACACTTTTCTCTCTTTCTCGAGGAAAAGTTCATTGTTTTCGTAGCTAGGGCGGCTCAATACCTCCGCATTTAGGATCTCAAACATTTTAAATTCGATAATGTAGTTTTAGTCAAGGCCTTATATATTCTAGGACATTGGTATTGCTTTTTAGGCATGAAACTTTCAGTAATAAATGGATGTAGATTTGAGCTAAAATTATTGAGCAAACAAAAGTGAAATCTGTGGAGTGACTTTTTGTGCATCATTTTTTTTTTTTTTTTTCATCCAAAATTTAAATATCTTAGTTCCCTAAGTGCTATTTTTATAGTTTACAAATTTGGCATTAATACTGATAAATTAGTTATAATTATCAGGGGAGGGGGGGGGAGGCAGTGTCACCTGCTTGAAATTTATTGTCCCCTCCCTTAGAAAACTCCTCTGAATTTCATCATTGTAAAAATAAATATCAATGTCCATCAGTAATTAAAGTTTTAAAGTGTGCTCAATTCCTGTAGATGCAGCTGGTTATGTGCGTTTTGTAAACAGATGTTTTTCTATTAAGGCTTTGAGGATAGAAATGTCTTTCAGACAGACGTTCCTTTTGTATACCATTATTAATTTCATCAATAGCTACTATCTGTTTGATATCAAGGCCTAGCAATAAATTGATCACTTTTTTTTTGCTCCGCACCTAAATCATACCCTTTTGTACCCCTGCTGCTGCATGAGAGACTGGAGTTGGAAGGTCAAAATTATAAAAGAATTTTTAGGACCTCTCCCCGTTATACGACGTTTCCCCAGTGATCGCCACACTATGAATGCTTGAATTTTTGACCATATTTTTTCCCATATACATTGTTATATTTTTATTAAATAGATCATATGCAGTCCCCGAGACCGCGAAGACATACGTGTATGCAAATATGTTTCAGAGGTGCTTTGGATTTCTACAAAGAATGGCTTCATATAAAGTATTTTTTCCATTTACTAGTCTGTATTGTCAGGTGGCATTTTGAAGGCCATTCGAAAGTTGGAAAATAATTATGTGGCCTCAACGTCAGTTGACCGCTTCAAAGACAAAGGGCGTATTAGCAAAGTTGTCTAGCACCACGGGAAACTTCCAAAGTAGTCAAAATATTCGAATAATCTCTCGTTAAAATTCTTGTAAAAATTAATAGGGGATCTTGAATGTGTTAACAGTTCGAAAACTAACGACAGGCTAGTTTAAAATAAAGAAATATAATCTTTTATAATTGTTAAACAAAACTTTGTCTATTCAATTTGCCTATAACATAAATAGTGCGTCCCTGTGTCATTAAGGCTTTTAGTCAAAATGGGTACCGCCACAGGGACCTCCCAAATCTGCCAAATTCCTTAAATAATATTTTTTTTAGGTGATTTTTAACGTTTTCCTAGTAGGTATGCTAGGAAGTTTTTAGGGACTGTCCTTTCCCACACTTTAAAAAGAAAATTCTGCTCTGTTTAATCCAAAGAAAGTTAAATTTATACTTTCTATGTTTTCTAAGATTCCCGAGGAATAAGGTATCAGCTTTTAATTTTTTGTCATTTATTTGGCTCGCGTTCTGGCGAAACCGCCTAATGAATTATATGTGGTTTGGTGAGACAAGCTGAAAATTGTATAGTGGACGAGATTGGGCAATGATTTAAGGTATCACATCGCCTTTACCAGAATAATAAACTACTTCATTAATGCTTTCGAGATCTTCAAAAGGAAGCATACCTCCAATGTGGAATAACAACTGGAAGCGAAATCGCTTAGGATCGGGAGCAAAACTGACAGAATATATTCTGTCAACGGTTTTTTCTGATTTTTTAATTCCATATTTGTGTATTGTAAGTGGGGCGAGTTGAATTTTTGTCAATTTTTTCAGGTAAAGAAAGATCCAAAGACTGGCCAATCCAAAGGTTTTGGTTTCATACGATTTGGTTCTTATGATTCACAATTGCGCGTTTTATCACAGCGGCATCTTATCGACGGTAGATGGTGTGATGTGAAAATACCTAATTCAAAGGTTTGTCATTAAAAAACAGCACCAGAAATTCTTGTTATTTCGTTCTTTTAATTTGCCTTTTTTTATTCCACAAGCACGTTGACTTTCCATATTGTAAGCTACTTAAGGTAAGAATGTAAAATGGTCTATACTTTGTTAACTGAGAATAATCACCATTTTGAATCAAGTTTACGTTCCTACGCGTCTTCAGTAAACTAGCTTACCTAGTCAACGTTGTACCTTATTTTTATGCTTAATTGATTAATTAAATCAATCTTTTGTTATTGAATTAATCTGTTCAATTTAATTAGTTAAATATTTTAGAAACATTATTAATGTATAACTTAATAATTAATCCTTTTATTCAGTTACAAATTTATTCAGTTGAGGGAAACTTGATCTCTGGCTAGATAACTTATATCGTAATTGGAAAAGTTATTTAATCAAAATGATTATTGGTTCACACAATTAAAGATGAGTTTTGTGCCCGAAACAGTAAAAATGGACCTCTCTTTAACAAACAAACAACGGATTTTCTCAGTGGCAATTGCAACGAAAATAAAACTTTGATTTTAACAGAATTGTAATTACTGACAATCATTTGGAAATGTGGGGACTTGTGCGCAGGAGGCGTGATCTTGCGTACGGTTGATTGGGGAATTCCTCAATGCAACCAACACTTTGATACTAATAGCCATGAAGAGTCTTCATCTGGAAGCCTGTTTTACAAGATAATTAGTATTTGGGTGACGCATACTGTAATTTTTTCTTTGTAATATTAGTATTTTTAGTAATTAAAGCTTCTTTGCTTCTTAACAAATGAGGCATTAATTAGAACGTCATCATAAAGAATGTATTGAGTACCATTGTGAAACGAATTTCTTGTATTTTTTGCGGGTCAGTTACATATCCATTCTCTAGGCCTAATATCTTCTGTCCAGCAACCTGGTAAATAGCCTGTCCAATAATATTTCGCAAAATACCTCTTGATAGTATTGTTTTTTTACGGCCATATGGGTGACGCTCAAGTAAGTCCGGGTGTGGTGCTTCTGTAGCAAGGGCTAGTGACGCAAGTGGATCCATGATAAGATTCAGCCATAACATTTGTACTGCTTTTAACGGAGGTGTTAGGAAGACACTGGCTCCTACTATTTCTGATATTGATGCTACTACGTTAGCAGTCAATTGAAACTGTAAAAATTTAGAGATGTTGTCGTAAATGTTTCGACCCCACATAACCGCCTTCACTATGCTTGCAAAGTTATCATCTGTAATAATAATATCCGATGCGTTCTTGGCCACTTCTGTCCCGCTTATGCCCATTGCAAATCCTACGTCGGCTTTTTTCAAAGCTGGACTGTCATTAGTTCCGTCACCAGTCACTGCAACTACCTCTCTGCTCTTACTTAGTTTACTATCTATAATTCCTTTGACAAGTGTATACTTGTCGGTAGGAGATGAACGTGCAAGTACACGCAAGTCAGGCCATATTTTATCTAGTAATCTACAAAGTTCCTGTGTTTATTATCCGTAAGACCTCCCTGAGCGATTTCTTGTGGCTGTGGGACACCAGTAAATACATAGAATTGTGAGTTTTTGGAAAAGAAAACATTCAAAAATAAAACAAGATCTCAAAGTAGATAAGGCGTTGCTTCTAGGTTCAAATGTTCTGAAAGCTATCAAATCGAACAGAACACCTCTCCTCCCAACAGGGCAGCTAAAGTCTGTCTATGGTCCCCTAGCACATTTAGCAGAGATCTTATGGATGCTGATAACAACGATATAGCTTTTCGCTCAAAGGAGTTGGATATAGCACGGGCACGACCGAAGCTCTATGAGCCTGAAAGTTGTGAGCCTAACTCTGATTCCCCACCAGATTTTGTTGGGACAATATTTTTTTTCCGATGGTAGTGTACTGATAACGGAAACTTGGGATCTTTTTTTTAATATTGTACACTGAGGACGGTCAAGCGGAGGTTTTGACCGAATTACTTGCATTGTAATTTACGTTTTTCACTGGCTTGTATTATCCTCGTTTCTCGCTTATTTACGTTTTTTTTTCGTTTTGACGTAAGGAGGACACCCGCCCTTAATTCTCACCAAGTTTGAATAGGATCCGAACAATCTATTGCGGTAAATAAGATGACATGATATTAAGAGGCTCATTTTCCCCGATTAGCTCGGATCAAGCACTACCTCTCTAAAAGCTCAGCTAGAACACATTCCTTTTGCTTGCCACCTTCTCATTCATCCATACTAATATCTGTTATTTTTAATTTTGGTTTGATCATTTATAGTAATTTCTGTTTTGTTTAAGTTTGACTTAATTATCACTTTGTTTTTATCCTTTTTTTCCGCTCTACCTTTGATTTAAGTTTGTTGCGAGAAAGTGGTAAGGGTCTAACCTGCACGGTTCTTACAGATATTGAGAATCTCCGGCTGGATTGACAAGTATGATTTTACATTCTGGAACGGTGCGTATAATTCCTGCCTTTGAGTGGAATGAATTTTAAATGAAATCTCCAAAAAAAAGTATTTCCCACCGTATAATTCTTGCATGGGGCTGAATACGATGATAGTTGATTGTTCTTGGGCTAGAGTCTACAATATGAGAGTTGAGGTGAAGTCTTAAAATATATTGGAAGCAAATTACTATTTCGGGTGCTTTTTTTTAGTTAATATAATATCCTCAAACACAATAATATATGGATTTCTAGTAGTTACTACAGCAAAATGGCTGTGGGACTCTCCTCCTGGATAGGAGGATTGAAGTTGGAGTTGCTTGGTAGTAATTATTAATACTTTCTTAAATTGTTAGAAGTCATTAACTATGGCGAACTAGATATAGAAAACTTCATATCTGTTGATAAAATAAAAGTTCAAAATAGGGATAAAATCCTTTTTAATAGACAGTGTATAATAGAATTTCACAAAAAATACCAGATATTTCGGTCACATATGCAGTGACCGTCATCAGTAGTAAAACTGATGAGTTTTACTACTGATGGCGGTCACTGCTTATGTGACAGAAATATCTGGTATTTTTTTGTGAAATTTCGTTACACACTGTCTATTAAAAAGGATTTTATCCCTATTTTGAAATTTATTTTATCGTCATGGAAAGGCAGTGTGGTCTCCGAAATTATCTATGTCATATCTGTTGGTTTTTTCTTCCTGTTTTAAGTTATGATTTGCTGGTATTAATCCGAGCGCAGTAAAGAGTAATTTACTAGGAATTTAGCATGATTTTATAAATTCATGGCGGCTAAGGGTATGGCTTAAATTTTTAGACCATGTTAAGGCGAACCTTAGTCTAAATCTTTTTTTAACAAGCAAAATAGCTGCTGCATCTTTGTCAAACCCATTTCGTATCATTCTATTGTCTGATGAGGTAATAGTTTTCTAACAATTGCGGTAACCTTTATTCTTCTGTCACTATTGGTGCCTTTGTGATTGGGTAGGGATTTTATATTTTTGTCGTTTAAACGACCTATTATGTTCAATCTTCTATTTAGGGCTTGGCGTCATTGCAATACTATCATTGTATTTTTGCTTTTTAAATGTCTGACGTTTTCACATGACAAATATTTTTTCAAAAACTAAGGTTCTGATCGAGTTTTGCCTAAGTTGTGACCTATCTAGGTCATTTTTTCTGGCAAGAAAATATTAGTGTGACAATTTTCAGAAAAATAGATTTATTCAATTGGATTATTGTCCAGGTAAATGAATGTTCAGGCGTTGAACAGCATGACTCTTTCTTTGGATGGTTTTTAGTACCAACTTGTTGACTAACCATCCAGGCAAACGAAAAGCAGGTTGTTCCCGAATGTTACACATGAAAAAGCCTTCGGCTTTTTCTTACTGGGAACTATCTAAGAACGAACTACGTTGTCATCGCTGCTACCCAAGATACCCTTTAAAGTATATTTTCTATAGCCTCGCAGATCTGTTTAACTTTTTTTGGTTGCTTTCATCACTGACTTGACCTTGCAACCTCTTATAATAGTACTAACGTCATTGCAACTAACGTCAACACATAGTTTCACTATAATGTCATTCATAGGTGTAACCTACGATTGTGACGTCATTCATTATCTTGCATACGAAGATGCAGTTTTTTGTCAAAAACTTGATTTTATTTTAAATGTTGTGTTAATTAAAAAAGACAATAGATATAGTGATATCCTATAAAATGAGTCCTTAATCAGCTCGCTATGATGTCCCAGTGCCCCACTAGCAGCGGAGGGAAAAAACAGAACACATCAGTATCCATGCATGAAAGTGATTTTCCTTGTTTTCCAGGCCAAGGGACTGTAAGTTTCCTCTTTACGGTTTTGATAAAGGTGATTATAATAATGTACTTTTTGTTTCGATCCGACGCTATTTTTAGGGGCTTAAGGCTATTTTTCGAAATCCCCTTAAATTTGCTTTCAATTTATTTTTTTATTTTTTTTTTCTCAACCGCAATGATGGGATTCACTTGTCCTTGAGCCACAGTAAACAGTGTGCCAGCTGAAGGGGATTTTTATAGTCTATGCCACAGAGCAACAGACTATGTAAACTTATTCTGCTTGCTCTTTTCTTTTTTTTTTTTTTTTTTTTAGCCTCGCTTCTGCTGTCGAAAGTTCTAAATTGAAGTAAATTCAAATGTAAATTGCTCAAGGTTTGTGATGGTTATAAATGAAACTCAGAGAGGAAAGAAAATAACAAAATGAAAAATAAAATCAAAAGATAAAATCAAACGATTTTGTCAGCCAGTGGCGAAACATGAAGAAGAAGAATTAAGCAAATATTTCGACAAGGACCTCCGCCAAGTCGTCCTCAGTGCTAAACAAAAATGCTAAGCGCTAGGTGGTGGTTACCTAGCCCACTACCCGTATTTTTTCGTAGAATAATAAATAGAACATGTTAACCACAAATAAGGAGTATTTTTCACGGCTTCGAAAGAGTTGCCATCTACTTTTACAAACCATTTGTGTTTTTGATTTCATTTCCTATATCTGGGACAGACAAGGCCGGATCGACAAGGTGTGGGGCCGATTGAAATTCGTTTTGCTGGACCCTTTTTACATATTAAATATTTTCCTAAAACTCAAATTCAGTATATAGAGTACAGTGGCTACGCCGCTGGTCATGGGAACGGCTACACGGCAGGTTTCTATATACTGATTCTCATCGTCACTTGTCTTGTATCCACGCCTGTTGCCCCAATGAAACAGCAGGTTGATTTACATCATCTTTGACTTCTCGCATTTTCCTGTAACCTTTGACATAGTTGTTTGTATCTCGCAATATTTCTCCCAAAAGATCCATCAGATTATGAGAGATCCCATATTTTAAAAGGTATGCAAGGCGCTCTCGGGGTGTAAGAGCTTCGTCGGGGTCTAAAAAGTACCTTTGGCCATATGAAGTTGGTTAAAAATCACCTTCAGGGATATGTGATGGATGTGGCGCTAGATTGATTTTGTGATAAACTACGTTGAAGCTGAAAACATTACGACTATCGATGGTTCGATCATCGCTTACGTTGAATGAATCTAAAGCGAAACATGAGTTCAAGTTCTGCATACGTTTATGGAGCTCTTCAGAGAGCAAGTGACTTCCTAGAACAAGTCAAACCAGTTAATTTGAAAATTGTGAAGGTGGGAATACAATTCGACCAAGCAAGCAACAACGTCCAAATAAATCACTTTGTTGGCTACTTTTTCTGCGGGGAAATAGAGGACGCCACAGTTGTATGTTTTATAGAACTTTGAAGGGTCCCAATGACTGGAAATTAACACTTGCCTCGTTTGTGGCATCTTTTTATGTTTGTACTGGGTTTTGCACCATAGTTTGTTAGTTTCGAAGATTGCGATGTCGCTGTTATTCTAACGTAGTTACACTTTCTTCTTCACTTTTATTTTGGACTCATTCTTATTTTCGCTTTCGCTTGTTTTCTAACAGCACAATTCTTTGTTCTTCACTTTCATTTTTGACATCTTCTGATACTCACCTTTTCGTGTCTGCCAACCACACAATTCTTTGTTCTTCACTTTCACGTTCTGATTCTCCCTGTCACATCTTCTAACCACATATTTCTTTGCTCTTTACTTTCATTTTCGATTCGTTCTGATTCTCGTTGTCGCATGTCTTATAGCCATATTTTGTTTCTGTTCTTCACTTTAGTTTTTGCCTCGTTGTAATTCCAGCTTCTGCTTATCTTTTAACCGCATGTTCCTTTGTTCCTTAATTTTGTTTATCATTACTTTAGACATTTTTCAGCAACCATATATTTTTGTTCTTCACTTTTGTTTTTGACTTGTTTTAAATTTCGCTGCCCTGATCTTTTAATCCTAAATTTCTTTGTCCTTCACTTCCATTTTGACTCATTGTAACTGTCGTTTTCTTAAGTATTTTAACCGGAACTGTTTTTCTTTATTTTCGTTTACTTCAAATATTTTTCAAAGCCCTTTGTCTTAGCTGCTTGGATTGATCTTATCATATTTTATGGTCTAGGTTGTTCATTTTCACCCATCGTGAATTTACATTTCCATTTTACATGGTCCAGTTTGTTCATTTTGAGCAATTGTTAATGTCCTCTAGGTACTATGAAAGCGCTGAAAATACGTTTTGTAAATAGACTCATTATATTTGGTACAATTACTCCAGTTTCTTGTGTGTTTTTACATGCGTCGAACATACTAAAAACGATAGAACGAAGAGGCTGAAATGACTTATTTGTGCTTTTGAAATTTGGTCATAAATATGACGTTACTCATATGAATTTTCGAGAAAAAATTTAAACTTACAGTACATACATGCCTAAAGTACCGGGAGCCCGGCGGTGAAGCCGCCGGCCCCCGGCACGGGGCAGGTTTCTATATATGGATTCTCATTGTCGCTTTTCTTGTAACCGCAGACAATTCGAGCCTTTTCTTAATGTCATGACGTTACCACGAGTTTGATACAGTCACCCTGGGAAAAATACTAATTTTTTGTTAAAGTTGTGACCTATTTAGATAGCTTTTTTCTGGCCAGAAATGTCAATATACCAGTTTTAAGAAGAAAAAAAACTATGTTGCACACTTGGCACGTGGCAGGCTTCTATATATGGATTCTCATTGTCGTTTGTCTTCTAACTGCAGACAATTTAAGCCTTTTCTTGATGTCATGACGTCACCACGGGCTCAATACTGTCACCCTGGGAAAGATACGAATTCTTTCTTAAAGTTGTGACCTATTTAGATCGTTTTTGTGGCCAGAAACGCTAATTTACCAGTTTTAAGAATAAAAAAAACTATGTTGCACACTCGGCACGCGGCAGGCTTCTATATATGGATTCTCATTGTCGCTTGTCTTCTAACCACAGACACTCTGAGCTTTTTCTTGATATCTTGGCGTCACCAAAGGTTTGTTACAGCCACCATGGCAAAAATACGAATTCTTTCTTAAACTTGTGACCTATTTAAATCATTTTAGTGACCAGAAATGTCAATTTGCCAGTTTTAAGGAGAAAAACAACAACTTTGTAGCCGATTTCTAGGCCAGGCACCATCATGGCTACGCGACAGGCTTGTCTATATTGTCTGTTATTGTCACTTTTCTTGTAACCGCAGACAATCTGAGCATCTTCTTGATGTCATGGCGTCATCATAAGCCCGATACAACCACCATGGGAAAAATACAAATTCTTTCTTAAACTTGTGACCTGTTTAGATCGTTTTTGTGGCCAGAAATTTCAATTTACATTTTAGAAAAAAACAAAATATGTTGCCGATTTCGAAGCCGAGCCCCGGCGTTCGGCACGTGGTAGGCTTGTTTATATTGATCCTCGTTGAAAGTAGCAACCTCCAAACGAGTCAGCTTTGTTTGCTACTCTGTCCTCGGGAAAATAGAGGGCTCCCCAGGGAACACATAGAACGTTGAAGGGTCCCAATGAGTTGGCATAAACAGTTGCGTTGTTTATGACATCTTTGTAGGTTTGTAATGGGTTTTTCGCCACATTTTGTTGGCGTCGAAGATAATGATGGTGCTATTCTTCTAACTTAATGCTTCTTTCTACTTCGCTTTCATTTTTGACTCGTTCTGATTTTTGCTGTCGTTTCTCTTCTAATAGTACAATACTCTGTTTTTTCACTCCATTTTTGACCCGTCCCGATGCTCGCTTTCTAGCGATTGCTTTTAATTCTGACTGTCGCTTATCTTTTAACTGCATATTTCCTTGTTCTCGCTGTGGCATATCTTTTAGCCGCATATTTCTTTTTTCTTCACTTTTGTTTTTGGGTAGTTTTAATTCTTGCTGCCACTTATCTTCGAAGCGTATATTTCTTTGTTCTTCTAATCTTATGTTTTTGACTCGTTGTAGTTGTTGCTGACGGAATACTGATGCATATATGACGTATGTTTGCTTTTCGAATGTATTCATAAATATGACGTCACTCACATAAATATTTTTTCCAAAATTTAAGCTCTTAACGAATTTTCTCAAACTTCTGACCTATATAAATTGTTTTGTGTTTTTAGGCCAGAATATCCCAGGATACAAATTTCCCCCAAAAATATGCAGTCGTTTTCAATAAAAAGTTTTCAATTATTGCTCGTTTAAAGAGATGGTCTATAAATAAATAACAACTATTTCTCGTTTACAAAATACCGAAACATTTATTAAATATAAATTTACATCACCGAATATGAATACATGAATTTACACATTCTTCAGTTTTTGTTCTGTAAATTCTTAAAAAGTGCTTCAAAATCTAATTTCCTTGCGTCTTCACTTTCCATCGGCGTAACTGCTAAACCTTTTAATCTATTCTTGATTCATTGTTGATATTAGATAGTTTTTTATTAGTTTTATCCTGGAAAAATGATCTCTCTCTAGGAGAAACACTTACAGGAATTATTAAGGATATTTAAAAAATTAGAAAAAATAGTATTTATTTTTATTGGGCCCTTTCAAATGCGAGGCCCGATTGAATCCAATCGCCCTTTATCCGGCCCTGGGGACAGAGACAGAGAAACGGATCACAATCGTCCCCTAAGCTGTAATAGTTCTCTCACTGCTAAAGAAATTAGGGATTTTCCTTTGCTTCTTCCTTAGTAGCAATCACAAATTTGCCCCATTGCGGAAGAATCAAGGGAGATGCACAGAGAGAACGTAAATTAAGGGGGGGGGGATACAGTGTTTTGATTTAATGCTGATCGATACTCTTTCAAGAATTGATGGTTGTATTTTGCATGAGTTTTTTGTACTAAGGTTCTTTTGTGAGATATGCCATTTGCCAAATTTGCGGGACTGATAGCTATTTTGTTATGGTCCGCACCCTCTTATCCCAATTTCTTGTCTAAAAAATTTTTTCATAGAATCTTAACTTATGGATTTTAATTTGTATGATCTAAGAGCCAAGGAGGCTAGAGGAACCCTTTCCCCTCCAAGTACATTCTGCTACTTACTTTTTAGCAGAAAGGTAGGTATATCCCACCTTATTTGAAGCGGAACATCTTAGTTGAAAGGAAAGGATACTCACCTTGTTAGAACCAAAATCATGCAAGGATTTCAGTTAGTATTGTCAGAAAGCTTAAAGTGGGCTCATAGCCGCTTCAATATCATTCCTGTCCTCTTCTAGTCAGTTTCTTTACTATTGAAAAAGGCAGGAATGTTGCACCTTGTTTGGTGTGGGATCATGCAAGGATTCATAATCTACACTATTAGAGGCATAAAGTGAGCTACATCCTTCTGCTACTCTTTCCCTCTCCTTTTCTTATTTCTATCCTTCCTTCTCTCTCTCTCTCTTTTTTTTTTCTCTCTCTCTTTCTCTCTCTCTGTCTTTCTCTCTCTCTGTCTCTCTCTGTCTCTCTCGCTCTCTCTCTCTCTCTCTCTCTCTCTCTCTCTCTCTCTCTCTCTCTCTCTCTCTCTCTCTCTCTCTCTCTCTCTCTCTCTCTCTCTCTCTCTCTCTCTCTCTCTCTCTCTCTCTCTCTCTCTCTCTCTCGCTTTTTCTCCCTCTCTCTTTCTGTTTGATATTTACAATTGTATTGAACCATTAGGCAGCTTGCATCAAAACGGCATCCAAGTTCGTTACTTTCAGTGACAATAAACGTTTTTCTATAGAAAGCTGTGTTGCATTTTGATTGAAAGGGGGTAAAAAGTTGCAGTGTCGGAGTAGATGGGCAAGTATTCCACGTCTCTTTATACCGTATTGGTAGCTGCCGGTTTTAATTAGCCTTGAATTGCAGGGGACAGGTGAGCAGGTCTCGACGCTTCCCTTGCTCCTGGTGATCTCTGGGCGGCTATTCAACCTTGTTTCTGACTAAGTGAGATACTTGTTGTATGTTTGTTTGCTACATATAATGCTGAGCCAGCAGATTGTATCGTCTCCAGTCTTCAATTTTTTATACCGTGTCTGGATTGTGGGGATTATTCATGCCAATATTGCGAACACTGGTGCGAACTTTTTTAGCATTGATTTGTTAATGGAAGCAAATTGCAAACTGCACGAATTGCCCAAGTGACCGACAGAAAGCTGCAGATAACTGTCTGGACATGCTAAAAAAATTTGAAAAGTGTGATTAAAAGCAGATACCCCTACCCCGTTTCGTGCTGTACGAGCCTGACGAAGTACCAGTTATCGCAGGGGAATCAAGTGCTACACTTACTCTTAAAGTTAACGAACTGCGTGTCAAATTCGATAATTACGTCCTGTCGAAGCGCAACCCGCTGCCTTCTTTGTCTCAAGCCCCCACACAATCATCCAAACCCTCTTTTGCCCTTATATTAAAGAATTCACCTAAAACGCTGAATGACCCCAAGGACCGCAAAATTTTAATTGATACCTTGTGTGGTCACTCGAAGTCGGCGATAACTGAGCTTAGACCGGGAAAATATACTTGGTGCCTCGTCGTAAGTGATGAAAATGAGGGTATTGCTGTCGCTGATGCTATTAAATCTAAGGAACAATCTCTAAGCTTACAGCTAAAAGTTCCAGTATATAGTGAAATTTCCCGTTTCGTTCTTGACAGTGTTTCTGACGGTCAGTTGCAGAACTTAATAACTAACTGTGCCGAAGTCTCCCGTATCGGCAAAACTAGGTCCTACAAGCTTCAGTTCTCTCGCCAAGAAGACTTATTAGCAGCCATTTCCTCGTCAGCACTGTAAAGCTCTTATTCGCTGTTCGCGTTGGGCGCAGACAGGACATTCGAACAAGCTGAAAACCCCCTGTCAAAATAAAATGAAGTGTGCGCTGTGCAACCAAGCTGACCATCCTTGTTACAGCTACAAATGTCCTGTTATACAGAAGTCTGTGAACCCACTAAACTGACCCCTAAGTTACGTGGGACACCATGGAATATTAATGGTGCTGTCTCAGTGAAATTGCCAGTAACCCAAACTCCATGCGAAACGAATGACGTTCTTTGCTTACAAGAGCGCCTCTTCACTGCCTACAGTCTATGTTTGTTGAGCAAGACTGCTTCTACTGTCGTAATAAGTCGTGCCGCTAGACACCCAGGGGCTGGTCGGCCGAGTGGAGGTACTGCTATTCTTGCTAGAAACGTCCTCATGCCCGAACACTTTCGCGACAGTGACTAATTCAAGTCAGCCAAAATTCGGAATTATTTGGTGGTCTCAGTGGATTTACCCACCGATTACCGTAATGCTACGTAAGACAGGTAATTTGATCAAGCATGCGACCAAGTCAGTTCCCTCGTGTCTGATTGTGAATTGCAAAACCTAGCAGTAATCCTTGCTGGTGATACTTATTGTGTACCTGTAACCTTTTTGATGACAGTAGCAGTTGTGCTAATATTCTGAATAATGTGTGGCTTCAGCTCTTGGTGGTTGAGAATACCCAATGTTTCACATATATCTATGAATCTGGCAGTACCTCTTCTTTGGACTTTTTCATGTATTTCGTTAATGTAAAACCGGATTCAGGATCCTCACTTATGTCCACTTTCCAAGTCTCGGACCATATGCCTATCAGTAATATATTCCCTGTTCAACTTATTGCACCGAGTGGTCCAAGTCCAGACAATGATAGTAAATGGCATGAAACCACTGACTGGGCTCGTGCAGATATATTTATGTTCCGGGCTGTTAGTTACTCTATTTTGAAAAAGATCAAAGTGCTGTTTCATCTACTTTCCCAAAAAAACCTATTAACCTTTGCAGAGAAGCAAATATTGCTGAATATTTACTGTGCAGAGATCGTTCGCGCTTTACTGCGCAGAGATCGTTGCTAGTTTACCCATATGAAGAGTACGTCTTGGAACTGAGAAGCAAGGTTGGTCAGGTAACCCTGACCTCGTGATTCTTGTGCTAAATCGAAATTCTGGTTTCATGTCTGGAAGGAGTGTGGTATGCCACGGCAAGGTTTGGTAAATGAAATTCGTCTGAAAACAAAGCGACATTTTGCGAAAGTACTTAGGCAACACCATGCTAAATCAGTAGCTGAACTATCAAGTAAAGCTACAAGTGAAGCTAATTTTGTATGGAAACTGCTCAAAAGAGATAATTCAAAAGCCTATAATGCTTTCAAGATTAACAGTAACCAGTGGTATGGTTACTTTAAAAGTTAATTTTCGGAGTCTGATCCATCATTGTCAGACCAATATGAAAGGGAGCTTGATGTTTGCTTAGGCCAATCACTGATGAGGTCAGTTTTATTGTTACTCCATCTGTGGTTACAGAGTGCATTTTTTAGCTACAAAAGACAACCTCTTGTGGTGTTGATGGTCTCTGTACACAGCATCTAAGATGTGGGTCCCCTCTCCTGATTGAGCGTCTGACCTTAATCTTTCAGATAATATTCTGTTGTGGTATAGTTCCTGATTTATTTAGTACTGGAGTAATAACCCCGGTATAGAAAAGGGGAAACCCCCAGGAACAATATTCTTCTTTTAGACCAATTACGGTGTCACCGGTTTTATGCAAAGTGTTTGAGTTACTAATTATTAACGAGATATCTGTTAAGTGTTATACACCGGATAACCAATTCGGCTTCAAGAAAGGAGTAGGCCGTGACCATGCTCACCATTTGATTGCTAATTTACTTCTACATGCTCATGAAAATAATGAGGTAGTATATTTTGCCGGGTTAGCTTTCGACACGGGTATACATCCACATATCTTATTGACTGTTTATAAGCGTGGAGTTAATATTTCTATCATCAAATCGATGCGTGATATGTATAAAAAGCAAAATGCCAGAGTTAGGGTTACCATCTCACCTGGTACGGTGGAACTCACTCCTTCAATTCCAGTAAAAAGGGGCATTAGACATGGCGCTGTTACTTCTCCCCCCTGTTTAATAATATTGTCATTGTGCCACAACTGAAAGTTCTAACCACATGTATATTTAATGGTATTGATGTGTCGCTAGCTAACTATGCTGATGACATCCTTAATATTAGTAGATCAGCCTTTGGAATTGAGGAAAATTTTGGAATTCTCGTTAGGGAGTATAAACGTATAGGTCTTCGATTTAATGAAAGTAAGACTGAGTTCCTGGTGTTCAGTCACCGTTCAGATTGCCCGACATAGGTTCAGTTAAGTAAACTTTTTATTAAAGCATAATATACACAGACGTATCTTGGGGTACTAATTGTGTTGAGTCTTTGCGGCATGCGTCGACTGCTGAACTATTTTTTTTGCCAAAAATTCTTGGACTGTGTTTAATTTAATAAATACGTGACAGTTTAAATTTGACCTACGTATCCTAGCTAGCGTTTAAAATGCTTTTGCTGTTCCGAATCTACTTGCCCTTGCACCATTTTGGTCTCTTCTTACTGCTTCAGATATTAGGGATATACGGAAGTGTATGTACAAGTATGCGAAATATTTTCTAAGGCTGCCTCTCTGGACTAATAACAGCTCACTATCCTTGAGGTATAGAGTTGCAAGTCCAGTGTCCGCGGTACAGAAAAGAAATGAGAGATATCGCAGGCAGATTATTGGTGAAAGCACCTCTGAAATTGTCCGTCATTGATAATATGATTGTTCTTACATATAATTGCCCCTATTTGTTTTTTTTTTCTTGTCTGTTCTTCTCTGTTTTGGTTCTGTTTGTATTTGTCAGAATTTTTTTTTTTTTTTTTTTTTTTTTTCTTTATACTCCATCAGTGTTGTATTTTACATTTATGATGGGCAATAAATTTATACATACATACATACATACTTTTCTTATTACATATATTAGAATTTTACTCATTTCTTTAAATATCTGTAGGCAGGAGAATCCTCAGTACCATGCAAGGTTTTTGTTGGCCGATGCACAGAAGACATGACACCTGATGAAATTAGAGAGTATTTTTCAAAATTTGGTGAAGTGACTGATGTGTTTATTCCACGTCCTTTTAGAGCCTTTGCTTTCGTGACTTTTGCTGACCCAGAAGTAGCTAATTCTTTGTGTGGTGAAGATCATATAATCAAAGGAGTGTCTGTTCATGTTTCAACGGCCAGCCCAAAGACAGATCTACAGTCAAAAGGAGGAATCCAAGGACTGGGAAGTCCAGCTGGTATGAGTTCAATTATTTGCTTCCTCGCTTTTTCTTGGATCTTTAATGTCTCTATTGTATAATCCACTACGTTTAAAGCTATGTGTAGTGTCAGTTGGGTTTAAGAGCAACAATGCTACTTTGTTCTTTTACTTTTTTCTATTGTGATCGGTGGTATGTAGCTGTATCAGATTAACAATGCTTCTTGACTACTAAGGTCCTTGCATCTGCCCTGCAGTGGGTGCGGTCTGTAACTCGGTAACGTGAAATAATTCCGATATGGGGATCTTCAAAAGAAGAAAGATATTCCTGAAATTTGCAAAATTTTGTGACAAGAAGCAAAAAACTTATAGTCCAGTCGAGGTCTGTGGAATTTTTGTAGTTTTTCCAGATTTGTAGGGAATAATTTTTGAGAGTCAACATGGAAATCCCATTTCTTAGGGTGTTAGTATTTACGGAAGATTTTATTTCGATCATACTTTTTTGAAATTAGTATGAAAGGTTCGGATCTCAATAGATTAAAGCAAGTCTGACTGGGTTCTGAGATGAGAGAAAGGGAGGGGAATTTCTAGGATAATGTCATTTGTACAAAGACCAGAAGGGATGGTTTGATCTTGACCAAAATCGATGAAAAGCAAGAGATAGTGTCTTAGTTAGAACTATTGGGGTTTCAGTTGTACTAGAACTATTTGGGGATCAATACCTTAACCTAACTCTTTGGGGAGGAATCCAGTTGTTGAAAGGAAGGACAAGCGTCCTAGTTGCGCCTTTTGGGGATCCGAACCTAATAAAATATTTTTTAGTTGGAAAAGCGGATAGATCCTTAATTCTTGTGATCAGGACATCAAGGTGAACTTAGTCGGAAGTAAAAGTAAGGATCCTAATTATTTTTCTTTTTTTTTGAATCCCTGTCTATTTTGACCTTAGGGAGAGGTGTTCGTTAAGATTTATTTCCATGACATCTACCTGAACAGGTGATGGGATCTCCCCCAAATCTGGTTGTAAGCTGAAGGAAGTGTCCTAGCTGTATTTTAGGGAGCTCATACCCAATATGGAAAAAGATTTTCTAAATTCTTGTCGTGAGGACACCAAATCATAGGCTGCTAAGTATAAATAAAACTCGTTTGAAAAGAGAAGTTAGTGCTTCACTTGTGTTTTTGGGGTCGACAGCCGGTCCTGTTTCTCTAGGTAATTTGGGAACAGTAAATAGTTATTATCTGGCAGCTAAAAGAACAGTTTGTCGGATTTCAAAAACTTGGCAGAAAGTAAAAGCTATTTCCTGTGCTGTGACTTTTCTGGGGTCTAATTAGGGCCTCTGTAGGAGGAAATGGCCCCTAAATTCTTGTGTTAACCGAATTTATCAGGCGGGAATCCTAACCAAACTAGGTGGGAACCAAGTACCAGAGTCATTTCCACTCATTACACCCAATCTGACCTCTACAAAGGGGGGGCTGAATTGATTCTGCAAAACCTGGTCAATAGTTCAATAAAGTGTAAGTAGTCTTCCTAGAAGCTCCATCCTTTCCGATATCACTACAACCATTAGACCCGTAAGTTCGGTTACTAATGGTGACTTGCATCCTAAATAATTTCTTCGAACATAATATCTTTCCGTTTAAGAACAAATTTTAAAGAATAAAATTGAAAATTATTAAAACTACTACTACTACAAACTCACCGCAGCATCAAACCGCCTGAGGCCAACACAGCTACGCACGCTTCTCCTCCATCCCAATCTATCATAAGCTTCCCTCTTTACATCCTCCCAGGAAGTTTCCATTTCCCTTAAATATTTCTTTAAGACATCCTCCCGCCCCTACCCCGAACGACCTACGTTCCTTTTAGCCCTAGACGGTTGACCGAAGAGGAAATCTTTAGCAATCTGTCATCCTTCATCCGCATCCCCTAGACATCTCAATCTTTATCTCATTATAGCCATAAAAAGCGAGATTAAGTGAAACTTTTCGCACATCCGAAAATCCGTAGGTAATTTCTCAGAAAAACATCTAGCAAATGTTCCTCCTTTTTCTGGAGCGCCCCTGGGGAGCTTCAGAACCATATTTGACCACTGTCATCACTGTAGCCTCCATTATTCTAACCTTGCTTCGCAGACTTATCTTCATATTCCTACAAACTTTTTTCATCTGTGAAAAACACCCTGAGCCTTAGCTATCCTACTATTAACATCCTAACAACCTGCTTTTAAAATTGTCAGTAGAAATAGTGAAAAAATACATTATCCCAATATTTTCATTTCATGCCTTGAAATCTTATCCATACCTTGAATATTAAAAAGCCTTTTTTTTACCAAAAGATAGCGTATTACAAGAAATATTTTGCAATAAACTACATTTTGTAATGGTAAACCAAATATTTTAGAATTCTATGCACTTTACGCCTTGTTTTTAGTCCTTATATATTCTATATTATATTGTAGTCTATACGCTACAGGCTACGCTATTTTAAGAGATCTATGTGCGTTTTCTCTCTGTGGGTGGCAAACAGCCGACGGACGAAAAGAGGACGAGGAACACATTCCTGGGACCCAATTTAGGTGGGGGGATTTCGTAAGGAAAGATTTAAGGGAAATGGGAACTTCTCGGGGTGATGTAAAGAGGAAGGCTTTTAATAGATTAGCTTGGAGACAGCCGGTATAGCTGTTTTGACCTCAGGCGGATTGGTGCTTCAGTGAGTTGCCAGTAGTAGTAGTACAATCATATAGTGATAATATTTGATGCTAATGTTCAGTAAAGTCGCGACTCAGACTAGGCTTAGTAGGTTTAGTATAGTGATTGTTTCGCTATTTTTTTCTTCTTTCTTTTTATTTATTAAATTAAAAAAAATACATAGTTTTTCATGGAATTAAATAGCGAAGCTGAAGCTTAAAACGAGCAAAAACTATTGCTTCAGAGTCTATCTGCAATATTGGTTCAAATAAACTGACTCATAAAATTTCCATAAATTTCTAGAATTCTGAAAAACTAGCGCTTTACCGAAAACACAGAATTGACGCAACAAAACACGATAAGAAGCAGACGAGTCCTTAAGCACCTTGTTAGTTGTAATCTTACTAGGACCTTGTAAATAAATTAGTAACAGAAACTATTATCGTGGTATCTTATGTTTCATAATTATTATGTTAAATTTTATATAATTATTTTTCTCGATTCACTCAAAAATATTGAATCAAAAAGCTTATTTGTGAATGAGAAAAAAAGAATAACTAAAATTATAGCAGATTATTGTGCTTTAAAATTGTTATTGTTAATTGAGTTTAACGTTTGTGCTGAAGAAGAAGCCACTTGTGAATGTACTAAAAAGAATATTCATGATTACATTAAGTTGTTCTAAATTAATATTTCGACTGTGATTTGACGTTTCGACTGTGTTCGTTTTGTTGTTCTGGTAACTCATTTAAATATGAAAAGGTTCATTCAGTGGGTGTGTTTGGTTTGGCGGCTCGCCTTAAAAATTGAAAGGTATATTCAACAGTGGGTGTATGTGTTTGTGTGTCTATGTATGAGCAAAATGTGCTAAATTAGTCAAGCCAGAAATATGAAGAGTTTCTTTAGGATCTTTCTTATAATGCCTGTAAATTTCTTTTTGTAATGAACTTTTATTATTAGGATTAATCAAAATAATAATACCATTTCTGAAATGGCTTCAAACGGCAATATTTCTCACTAGACATTTTTTTATGCGTTTTTAAACTTTCGTTTACTATAGGCTGTGATTTGCCCTTTGCTAGGTTGCTAAAGGGACTGAGAGTGGTAGCACTAAAAAGGGGGATCATAAACCCCTGGCTATTGGTTTTCCACCATTTAGATTTGTATGGTACCTTTACTATGCTTCCGAGTATTTCTACTCTAGAAGAAGAATGCCATTTTTGATGTCATAAGGTACTTTATGATTGAGTTATCGAGACGAATTTACAAAGAGCACAGAGATATGATCAAGAGCTTTCAAATTAGCCACTAAACATCTTTACGATGTCGCAGTAGCCGGGTACTTCTGCCAGTCAGCTCACAATATACGGAACTTACTAGGGGGATAAGAGAGAGAGAGAGAGAGAGAGAGAGAGAGAGAGAGAGAGAGAGAGAGAGAGAGAGAGAGAGAGAGAGAGAGAGAGAGAGTGATTTTAAAACTAGTTTTTAAGGTTTTCGGCCATAGAGAATATGACTGTACTTTTTATGCTTCGTAGCCTTTCTACACTACATATGCCACCAAAAAGTGTAATTTTTGGGGCCATATGGCACTTCGTGACGACGTTGTCAAGAGGAATTTATAAAAAGAACGTAGACGTAAAAATTAGCTTTTAATTGACACCTTAAACAGCTCTCTGTGATGTTGCGGTAGCCTGATAGCTCTGTTATTCAATACCTGATTTATGCAAAATATTAAGGGGGCTGGGAGGGGGATATAGAAGAGGGAGAATTGTAAACCTCAGGTCAAGGGTTTTCAACCACGGAAATTTTGAACGTATGCTTTTTATTCTTCCCTAGCTTTCAATTCCAGAAATTATACCTGAAGTGCAGTTTTTGGTGCCATGTGGTACTGTTTGATGGTGTTAGCGATTTGAACTTGTAAAAATCGCTTACATTTAAGAATTAGCTTTCAAATGATTCTTAAACACCCCTGTATGATGTTCCAGTGCCCTGCTAGCGACGAAGAAAAAAAAAGAAGAAGTAAAGACAAGTCGGGCAGTGATGGTAGTTTTTGGCTAATATGGGCGAGATCCTCCACGAGTTGTTTGTAGGGGAAAGAGAATTTTCTGATAGTATGATGCTTTAAATAAAGCATCGAATTATGAAAAATATTAAGGGGGATGGGATGGGGAATATATTAGAGGGGAATTGTAAACCTTAGGTACAAGGTTTTTGATCATGGAGATTTTTAAAGTACCCTCTTCATTCTTCCCAGGCTTTCCATTCCAGAAATGGTACCCAAGGTGTACGATTGGCCACCATATGGCACTGTATGATGACATTATCAAGTTGAATTTATAAAAATCAATTAAATACAGAAATGAGCTTTCAAATGAGCCTTTTAACAGTTCTCTATGATGTTTCAGTGTCCTGCTAGCGGCAAAGAAATAATATGGACAATAGTTCATAGATTTGGGGAATGTTTTGAGGGGGAAGGATGAAATACCAGGAATTGTTTAGTTTTAGAACATAATCTTGAAGATGTTTCTAGGAATTTTTCATTTGCCTATGTTTGGAGAAATGACCTTCTCTTGCTCGCGCTGTTTCCAACCATAACTTTTAGGTTTTCTGTTAATAAGAATCAAATTCTCCTTTCAATTGTTTCTTTTTTCAAATGAAATGCATCAACGTAAAGGAGAAAACAGAAGGCATCTATATGGATTTCGCCAAATAAACCTAAAGAAGTGATTACTGGAAACGCGATGCAAAACACAAATATAAATGTATTTAACAATTCATGGATATTGACATATTCAGCTTGTCCTCTTTTTCAGGTGCTGGGAGAAGTGGGTATTCAAGGGATGGAAGCGGGCGAAGTGTCCACCCTTGGGCTGGCGGTGGAAGTTCTGGACCTCCTTATCAAAGTGCTGGTTCACATTACCAAGGAAGTAGTGGGATGGGAGGCTGGGCTCAGCCTCCTCCCCACACACGGCCGAGTGAATTGCCCAATTTAGCAGCTTTAGGCTCCTCTTTAGGGATCACCGGAAGTCCTGGGGCTAATCCCGCCCAATTAGCTGGCATGGGAGCCTTAAACCTAGGATTGCCTATGGGCTCTGCATTGGTAGCTGCTGCCCTGAATCAGTGGGGTGGATTAATTAGTGGCCTCCAACAAGGTCCGCAGGGGCCACCTCATCAGGATCAGGGTGGGTATTCTAGTGTTCCACCATCTCAGGGTGGTCAAAATACTCAAGTGCCACCTCCTCAGGCGCTGCCGCCGTCAACTAACCCGAACCAGCCTACGCAAAGTGGTGGACTACTTGGCTGGATGGGGCAGGGTGGCCCTCAAGGCGGAGAACCTCCATCAGGCCCTAGTCCGAGTGGGAGTCAGCAACAAGGTACTTGGATGCAACGAGAAAAGCAGCCATCTGGTGGCTATATGAAATATGAAGCTTAATTAGTCGATGTTAATTTTTGTTGATATATATTATTAACGGTTAGGTTATGTTCCAAGAACATTCGTCAACCCAGTCCAGCCATTTAGTCACTTTTGCAGTTTGTGTCAAGTTCTCATCTTACGGAATATTAGATTTAATAGTCTTTTATTCTCAATTCAAGTTAAAGTTAGATAAATGCGTAAACCTACACGTCAACTTGCCAAAGTTAATTCGACGAATAGTTTTGCGAATTGTTTAACAACGCAATTATTGTTTTTATCAATTTGGCCGGGTGGTACCTGCTGTTCTTCATATAAGAAGTTTATCCGATCTGACCTGCTAGTTTATGCGTGCTCAGGGCTTTCATAAATCCCGTTCGGAATATTAATCTGTATGAAACTAAGTCTCTTCTCTATTCTATGAGCTATCATCTTAAATTAAATCTTCGCTTATTTTCTAAGTTGGGAATGAATAGAAGGCTTTTTATTTCTGCTTTAATTTTATAAAGCTAGGCTACTTTACCATAAATTGTTCCTGGCCGCCGGGTTGTAAATAGTAACAGCGCACTTTCTGATTTGTATGTATCTCGATATTTCTCGGAAGAGACACAAGCAAATAAAACAAAATATTATTAACTAATTTCTGCTACGCCATTGGGTTGATACAGCCCCGCCCCTTTTCCTCGTGGTAATTTTTATTTCTATGTATATACATCTCAACCACTAATAAATCTGAATCTAGTGTAATCATGAAATCATTTTGAAAGCCCTCAGTATCATAAGTTGTTTCAAGTTTAGAGTTAGTAATCTAAATGTTCAAAGTAATTTAATTGTTTTGTTTTTACTGGCACGTTTTAATTTTATTATGTATATATGTTATTTAAAAAAAAACACGCCAGGTTTTTAATAGAGTTTAATCGGAGATTTTAAGTTTGTATCCTCGAAACGGAAGATAGAATAAAGCGGCGAATGTGACTGCGAGGATGTTATAGAGCGTCGTGTATGAAAACGGTTTGAATGGGTCTTAAGAGAGGGCTGTATTTTTGTATATGTTAATTTAGTTTTGAGTCGGTTCCGTGTTACTAGTCAAGACTTCCCGGAAATTCGTTTTGAGGGTTGACAACAGGGTTCCCAGTTAAATAGGCTTTTAAACTCACTCCCTTTTTCTAGGATTTTCCTGTATGTGCCTGTTTTAAGTATTACCACGTTACTTTTGATTTGTTTATTATTACGTAAGTTAAATTAACATGTACGAGGTTGTATTTCTTTCAATATCTCGGCTGATTGTTTTTTCAATCTAGGTTGATTTTTTTAAACAAATAAAAGAAATGAGGGTAAGCAGCATTAACAGGTAACGCTTTATTACCGTGAACTAGTGTGCCTAGGAAAAGCCAAGATCTGAGTTAAAAAAAAAACCGTATTTATGAGAACTCTGCTTGAGATATGTATGATTTGAAGTTGTTTCAAAATTAGAATTTTAAACGATCTTTAAGTCCCTCGAACAATTTTTAACAGGTTTACCTTTGGTCCTAGTATTAATGCAGATCTGATTAAGTAGTTGTAAATTTTATGAATGCGGACGTAAAATCAATTTGTAAATGAGTGTTTCATCAACCTTCATATTTTCTAGGTGTCGTTGATTAGGCGTGAAAGCATGCTTTCACAGTCGCTTTTTTTTAAAGATATTCAAGGTATTGATTATCTTACTTTATTTCGTTTCTTGATATGTAATTATTTTTGCTTTTCGACCATTTTTGACTTTCGATTTTTATTCTTCTTAAAAGACTTGTTTGAAGTATACCTTAAATATTGGGGTAGTGAATCTTGATTTTTATTATTATTTCTCTTTAGATTTCAGAAGAACCCTTCAATTTAAAAAGGTATTTCTGTTATGCCAATTCAATTAAATGCGAAGAAATTTTAACATAATAAAAGAGAATCTGAAGCAATGGTAATGTCTCAAAGGAATTTTTCGCTATTTTAAATATAATTTTTATATATTTTCCAAGACTTTATTGTATATGCCAACTTTTCCCTCTATTTCTCTCTCTCTCTCTCACATGCACTCACTTACTGTCTCTCTCTCACTCTCTTCGTCTCTCATTATATCTGTATTACCTTAGGCATCATAAAATGTCCTTAATTCCAATAGCAATGTTTAAAAATAATTATTAATTGTTTCCCTCTCTCTTGTTTTGTTGAGGATAAAAGTAAGGACTCGCTTCGTCTTATCTGATTTTAAAATATGTGAAATGACCATTTTTTTTTTTTTTTTTTTTTTTTTTTTTTTTTTTTTTTTGAAAATTGGGTATTATAAGCTCTGTCTTTTCAAATCCATATTTAAAACTATTTCGATCTTTTTATTTTATCCTAATATTTGGAAATCCAAATGAGGCAAGGCCATTCGCAGCAAGTTGCTGTATACATCAAACAGAATAAACTCAATTGAACTAATTCTTTTATTATTTTGATAGTTTTGTTGTCAAGAATACAAAATAATTTTATGGAAAATTTAAATTATAATTCAAATTTACTTAAATAATTATCTAAAGGCAGGTACATATAAATGTTCATAATATTATACTTAAAGGCATATTCCTGCAAGTTGCTGCTAAACAAACATCCCTTGATTTCTAAAATTCATTAACTAGAAAGACTATTAATCAATAAGATTATTTTTAGGGAAAGATTTTGTTAAAAAAGAAAATCTCTAATTTTAAGCTCTGTTTCAATCCTTAGAATGAAATAAGTATGCCAGTAAAGTCAGTTATAGGTAATCAAGATTTGTAATTCTAGTATAGATAATTCAGACAAATTTAGTTTTTCGATGTTTCTAAAAAAAAGACTATTAGGGAGATATAGGTTTCCTATTAAGGAATCAGGTGGATTCAGCCGTTGATTGTCTTCTCAGGCCTAAACAGAATTACTCAACAAACCTGAAATATTTTTTAATGAATATTTTATCATGACATTTACTTAATTGACTAATAATTAAGGATCATTTCTTTGTGAGACATTCAGAAATACAGTCTTGACACTATAAGGTAGGACAAAAAATGATATGTCTTCTGTGCTAAGCCAGTGGTGTCAACTGGGGTTAGGGGGGGGGGGGGTAGACCCCTCCTTCAAGATCTTTCTGCTTCCCCATCCCTAGATCTTAAAAAACACCTTTTTTTGGAATTTGTATCGAAAAATGGCTGTTTTGTATTTTAATTGATAAATTGAAAAAGGATGAAATTGCCTCCCCCCGAATTTTGAAAAATACATTGTCCCATTCCCGTCTCCAGCATTTCCTTGAATTGACTCCACGGCGCTAAGCAAGGCGATATAGTATAGAATTTGAACGCCATCTTAGAGATTACTTTCTATTAGTTGACTAGTAGCAAAAAAATGTCAATTGACCTCTGAAATTGACCCAATTATTGTTTGTAAGATTGTTTTGGTGGCGGAGGTTAAAGATGAAGTATAAAATGATGTGGTTGTAGTTATTCTTGTTTCTTTGAAGGTCTTTTTCTCCTTCTTTTTTAAATGGATTTGGTGTGGTGAGTGTAAGCAATTGTTTTTGTGTGTTTACATAATATGTATGGCTTATTTAAAAGTAAATTTCTGTTTTGTTGATTAGAGTGTGTGGGATTCTTGAATATCAGTAAATAAAAATTATCTTGTGATTTCTCTCTTTAGACCTGAAGGTTTTGATCAAAAGTAACGGATAGTTTTCTGATATTCACAATTCGGTATTATTCAGGCAATCTTTCAAGTATTTGCTATTAACAGACTCCGTGCTCCATTTTTTTGGTGTTTTTCAGGAAAGCTGTTAAGTAAATTTTGGCTTCTCTCACGTCATTGGTTGGTTTTGTTAATCATCTCTAACAAGCTTAGTCAGCGAGAACATTGTCTTAGACCGCATTAACTTTGTATTTGAAAAAAAAATTAAAAGAAATATTATATAAAAGTGAGTAAAATCTTTTGTTGAAGACAGTGAACAAATATACAGTATCATCTAGATGGTACTCTTTTGACGACCTGATAGCACA
This sequence comes from Artemia sp. Qi Xiang Cuo, assembly GCF_049724085.1. Lineage (NCBI taxonomy): Eukaryota > Metazoa > Arthropoda > Branchiopoda > Anostraca > Artemiidae > Artemia > Artemia sp. Qi Xiang Cuo. The sequence continues at coordinate 54,670,782 of NC_142799.1, read as the reverse complement.
TTGCATCTTTTGATTTAGTTAAACATCTCCCTCAAATTCACCTAGCAGTTTCAACTTAGCCTTTCCTTAAATACTGCAAGTACATCTTTTGACAGCCGGGATGCACTTAGTGTCTTCTGATTTAGTTCAACATCCCACTCTGCATTCCCTGGAAGGTTCAACTTCATACTCTTAGCCGTTCCTGTGATATTGCAAAATTCAGACCCACCCCCCCTCCATTTCCACTATAAAACATGTGTTAAACAATTGCCAATTTCCAATAATTTCAACCCTTGCCCCAGGACGTGTCGTCCCTGGCGGTATGATTATTGGACCTCTTAACTATTTTGAATAAAATGGCTATCTCAAATTTTGGTCAAATGTCTTAGGAGAACACGTGGGGGGGGGGGAGAGGAAAGTCGAGGAAAGGGGCTGGTCGCCCTTTGATCACTTTTAAAAAAGAGCACCAGAACTTTCAATTTCTAATTCAATAAGCCCCTTTTAAAGTTTCTAGGACCACCCGTGTATATGAAGTGCCTCGAGGAAGGAAAATACATCGAAGGCTTATAACTTGTTTACAGGTAACGCTAGAGTATTACCTTTAACAAAAAACTATTAAGTCGAATTTGTTGATAGTTTTTTCAAGTTCATGTACAACAAAGAATTGGGGATATAGGCGTTTTTCTCAAAATGTGTGCTTGCTCCTTTAGTAGCAAAAAAGGGTCATTGTGCCTTTAAGTTTGAAATAAGCACACACTGTGTCTTAAATTTAGCCCTAATTTAGGTTTCTTTAACTGTATAAGTTCACCTCGAAACCCACCAAAGTTTTTTTTTTACACTTAGGGCTAAACAGGTCTTAGCCCTAAAACCTGTTTGTAAAATGGCTGTAATATTCGTTTTTTGTTTTTTTTTTTGTGTGTTTTTTTTTCAAGATGCTTTGCGCAATTATTTTTGTTTGCGTCTCATTTCTCATGGTTTTAATTTGAAAGGTATTGTAATATTGCGATGAATCAAAGATAGTAGAGCTTGTTAAAACTATATTTGACCCGCCAACAACAGGCCAGCTCTCATCATTTCTACTCATGTAAAATGCTCGTTCTATACTTTAAAATTAACTGTAGAATGAGGCGTTTTTGGAAACGTCTCTACTTCTTCTTTTTTTAAACTGGAAACTCGAATGACTGGATCGAGATGTCGTTAAGTGATTCAAAAGACTTACCACGGATCTCCAACAAAACATTCGCGGACCACCGGGTTAAAGAATACTGATTTAGATATAGACTTCAAATCTTACTCTATGCTAATAAGCCCTGGAATATGTTTCGGTCAAATCAAGGGAATACAGCCTTTCTCGGGTTAAAAAAAAGTAAATAAATAAAAATAGATTAAGCCTGCTGTGCTAGGTATTTTATATTAATCGTGTATGTAAACAGCTATGCCAATTCACGATTTTTTCCATTTGTTTTTTAACAAAGGATACAAGAAAGGTTTTTTTTTCAGAATCTAGCAGGTGAGGCGCTGGTAACAATTGGGCGTGACTAAGGCTGATTTAAGATACTATTTTCTTTAAATCCCAGCATAGCAGGGGCCAATGATCCAATTGGTTAGATTGGGACAACGGCCACTGATGTAGAAGACGTTAACTGTCACGATCAGCTGAAAGTACGGTTTAGACGACTGCATTAGCAGTTTAATATCAAAACAAATAAAAATCAAATATTTAAAACTGGACATGAAACGGTGGTTCAAATCTCTTTTTCTTCTTCATCTTCGTCTTCGGACTCGTTCTTATTCACATCGGAAAGTAGGCATTTTTGGGGGTCAGCTCCACACTTGCATGCGTTGTCACAGAAACCTGTTTTGGAGCATTTACATTGCGAGCCACACCTCGTCTTGTCACATTTTGCAAAAAGAAAGCGATGCTAGCCCATGCGGCATCGCAGAAACTAGGTCTGGTTTCAGTTCATGATCTTCAATTTCCAGCCTATATCGGTAGCTTGAGATAAATCAATACAGGGCTTGTGAATTTGGATCCAAATCAGTGACTGGAACATGCACCTTTTCAAATGAAGCAGAAACGATATATCAGTTGGTAAATGCCGCAAATCCTCCAATCTTGGGTACAAAGGTGCTCGAAGATCATTCAGATTATTGAAGTTAGTCGCACTTCTGCCATACACTGTAACCACGAGCTGCTTACAGACGTTGACTAAACCATCACTTTGCACAGATGATGGCTTCTCTGCAAGGGCTCGAACTTCATCACCTAAAGGCCCCAACAAATTTTCTGATGACTTCGCAGCTTGAAAAAAGCGGACCTTTCCAATTCCATACATAAAGCTTGGGGTGTCACATCCACTCAAAGTATGGACAAGTGGCAAGGCGTTGCAAAATATCACTCCTAGTTTTTGTGCTGCCGTATGAATAGGTATGCAGTAGGACGGAAACTTAACCCAGAGGTGCTTGAGCCCGAGATTAGCAAGATACTGGAAGTAATGTGCAGCTAGTAAGACGATATCAGTATCGTTGACTTGTATTATGACAAGTGTGCTCTTTCGTCTTGCGGCAACTGCTGTGTAGTATAACACCCGAGTGTCTGCTTCCTCATGGCCAGACGAGAGATCACCATCAACTGAGATTCCATGGGGTGTAACGGTAACAGCTCTATGTCGACTCTCAAAACCTCCAGCAAGATGAACCATCAGACGGGTCAAAATTTTGTACTCCCATACCCCGATAAGAACTTTCAAGAGTTGATATTTGGCTGAGCGACTACTGAGAATCCCGTCCCAGAGTGTTACAGCTTTGCTGGAGAAAGTGAACGGGCTGGAAATATTTCCTCTAGGTTCTCCTCTTCTTTCTCGATAGCCAGATGCTTCTTTGAGGTTGAACAAGCAGTCATCACGGGTTCTATCGTCACTAAGACCGTCATACCTGTCACCAACAAAATGGATAGACTGACAAGCTTCGGGTATGTTCCTAAGAATCCCATCGTAAACTCTTATTCCAAAATCTGCTAGAGTCTCATTTTGTTCTGGTCGATAACACCTTATGACATTCATGACATCAGCTATATAGTCAGATCGAGGAGAGTCTTCAAAAAGCGTGTGTGTAATTATTTTTGGCCATGACTGCAAGTCAGACTGTTGTAGAACGCAGTTCAAGGCTGTTGAATTTCTACCAGTACGTAGCTGAGGCTCCCTACGACTTGATGATAATACTGCAAGTGAGGCCAGATATGGCTGTAGCTCGTACTTCAGCAGCTCACAGAGGGACTAATTTTGTGTTGAATTTGCAAGACACAGAGCTGGTTACAGCAGTTCGGTTTCCCCAAAATATTTTTTTGTGGTACTTTCTTTTTTTCCTTTTTTGGCAACAGAGGCGAAAGTTTGTACTATGCCAACTTTTACGTTCGTGGATGTCCCTTCAAGATACGAGCTCATGGCTTCGAAGCCAATTTCTCGGAGGTTCAGCAGACTATTTGCTACGGCTTCTGGAGCTGTATCCCCTGTCATAAAGTTGTGCAGGTCTGTTCTCGTCGTCTCGAATGGGTTTCCGAACAACTCAACCAAGTCCATAACCCGATTTCTGCCTTTTATTGTCAAATTCGTAATCGAAGTGGTATCTTCATGATGCTTCATTGCCTCGTCATCCATATTCAGGTTTGCTTTCAGCGTTTTGGGACAGCTGTAAGAAAGGGGAGAGTAGCCAGATATCGATCCCTGGCATTTTCATTCGTTGTCGCACCAACGATACCAGAAACTCCTCGATGACCTTTGATGTCCAGATTCACTCTAAAGTCAGATCGCATGCAATGCTGCAAAACGGCTCGGTTGTTTTCCTAACAACAAAATTACCACTTACAAACTATCTGTGAACTTCTGGCGGTTTTTCAGGCAGGTGTAGTATTTCTTCTAGGTAGTTAAGTGCAGCTACGGCGTATTTATGGTTTCCAGGTGCGAAGAAAATCGGAATCATCTCTTTTGTGGCGTTTAAGTGTGATCCCCAGTGCTCTTTCAACATAAAGATAGTCGTTTCTGGTACGGATAAGATCTAAATAGTTGATCCAGAGGCTATGATTCCTTATGGTAGATCTGGACTCGTTGTACTTCGAGAAAAGCAGAGCAATACTGGCCAATGCACCTCCTATCTGTTTACATGCTTCACAACTAGTTTCACTTTTGAAGCGTTCAATTGCATCATTCAGGATTCGAAGCTACTCGACTGTAGAAGGTACTAAAACGAAGCAGGATGTTTCAAGCCATTTCTCAAATGCCTCCCACCAAAGTGGGTTAATTCCTTCGTAGACCTGGAAGTGAGCATAGAGTGCCTGGTACATGTTCTTTCCCGAAAGGACCTTATTCACAGTACATTCCCAGAGAATGTCTACCACAACAATAACTTCTTTTAGCTTTGCTCCATCCATGAGAGATCCAACCGCTTTCAAATAGTTCATGAGCTTTTGAAAACCGCCCAATAATAGAACTAGATCAGAAAATTTTTCGGGCTGGGACTTTTGAAGGCCATATCTTATTTCATAAACAGCTAGATCCTGACTGATGACTGTGTACTTGTTTCCAAGCTTCGCTGCTGTTTTTTGACAGATGCAAATGACACAGACTACAACTTCACAGGATGTTGGTGAATAGGGAAGTAAGGGTAAGTAACCTACTGTGGTTTTGCCACACCAGAAAAGACCGATTCTTGCATTGAAGGCTTTTCAACTGGGAGTTGGTTCTTCATATTCCACTTCAAAAAGTTTCGTAGGACACAACCTACAAAGCGTCCAGCAGAGGTCCAGGTTTGGCACCGAGAATGGCATTGGAGTCTCGTAACTATTTTCAAGCAAAGAAAGTAAGGAAGCAGAGTCACAAGGTCGTGTTTTCCTGGGGATTTTAGCCTTCCAGGTATGCTCACTAGCTTGAGTGCCAAGAGGGTAGTCGATTACCATCTTTCGAGTTCTTTTCCAGGGAATCCTCCCGAAACTTCCGCTCGACATACCAGTCACATCAACAGTTCTTCTGAAGTCTGCAGGAGACGTTGATGAGCAACTTGTAGAAAATAAATCATCGATAAAAATCAGAATTCATCACAAAAATTTGCAATAAAAGTAAACATCCGAGATTAAATCTGGATTAATTAGGACATGGAATGTACATCAGTCCCAAGTTGTGGAACCCTCGGTCGGAGGGAAACAGGAAACGGAACAAACTGAATGTCAGCAGAAGACACAACAATCAAACAGTTCGTGGTAACGAACTGTAAGTAAGGAGCGACCCGGCTCAATGGTAACCGAAACTCTAAAAAAAGAAATTTCGATACCAATAGATACATAAAAAGAACCAAATTTCTATTCTGATTTCAAATATATAAGTTTCATCAATTTTAGTTTTACCTATTAAAAGTTACACGCCTGAGAAAATTTGGCTGATTTTCGAAAAAAGGGAGAAAGATCCCCTAAAAGTAATAGAACCTTAATGAAAATCACACCATCATATTCAGCCTATCAGAGAACCCTACTGTAGAGGTTTCAAGCGCCTATCTACAAAAATGTGGAGTTTTCTATTTTTTCCCAAAAGAAAGATCACGAATTCGTGTTTATTTGTTTTTTTGTTGTTTTTTTCCCCAGGGGTGATTATATTAACTTAGTGATTCTATAATATCGTGGGAAGAATCATTGGAACGTACATTAAAAGTTCTAGTGCTCTTGTTAAATGAACAAAAAAAATGGAGGGCACCTAGGCCCCCTCCCACGCTCATTTTTTCCCCAAAGTCATCTGATCAAAATTTCGAGATAGCCATTTTGTTCAGCATGGTCGAAAATATTATAACTATGTCTTTTAGGATGACTTAATCCCTCGAAGCCCCTAGGAGGAGGGCTGAAAGTTATGAACTTTACCCAATGTTAACATATAGTATTGGTTATTGGGACCCGGCTCAATGGTAACCGAAACTCTAGAAAACGGTATTTTGATACAAATAGATGCATCAAAAGAATCGAATTTTAATGCTGATTTGGGATATTTATCTGATCTAGCTAAAGGTAAGGATTCTGGCAACAACGATTTTAGGGGGTGTCAGTTGTCTTGCGTGAGGTACACCATGTTTTCTAGCCTAGTAATGTTGTTTCATCGCCGGGTTTTCATTCTTGTATGACAAAAATTAAATAAAAAAACAAGTTTTTTTAACTGAAAGTAAGGAGCGACATTAAAACTTAAAACGAATAGAAATTATTCCGTATATGACAGGGGCTGTTCCCTGCTCAACGCACTGCTCTTTACGATAATGTTTTTTATTGTTTTAAAAAATAGAGTTGTGAGAAAGTCAAACTTTAGCGTAAAGAGCAAGGCGTTGAGGAGGGACAGCCCCTTTCATATACGGAATAATTTCTGTTCGTTTTAAGTTTTAATGTCGCTCCTTACTTTCAGTTAAAAAAACTTGTTTTTTTATTTAATTTTTGTCATACAAGAATGAAAACCCGGCGATGAAACAACATTACTAGGCTAGAAAACATGGTGTACCTCACGCAAGACAACTGACACCCCTAAAATCGTTGTTGCCAGAATCCTTACCTTTAGCTAGATCAGATAAATATCCCAAATCAGCATTAAAATTCGATTCTTTTGATGCATCTATTTGTATCAACATACCGTTTTCTAGAGTTTCGGTTACCATTGAGCCGGGTCCCAATAACCAATACTATATGTTAACATTGGGTAAAGTTCATAACTTTTTTTTTATTAATAAAATTAAATAAAAAACTCTTTTATAAAATTAAATAAAAACAATAATTTTATAAAATTAAATAAAAAAACAAGTTTTTTTTTAACTGAAAGTAAGGAGCGACATTAAAACTTAAAACGAACAGAAATTATTCCGTATATTTAAGGGGCTGTCCCCTCCTCAACGCCTTGCTCTTTACGCTAAAGTTTGACTTTCTCACAACTAATTTTTTTAAACAATAAAAAACTTTAGCGTAAAGAGCGAGGCGTTGAGGAAGGGACAGCCCCTTTCATATACGGAATAATAAAATTAAATTAAAAATTTTAAAAAATTAAATAAAAATAATAATTTTATAAAATTAAATAAAAAAAACAAGTTTTTTTAACTGAAAGTAGGAGCGACATTAAAACGAACAAATTATTCCGTATATGAAAGGGGCTGTCCCCTCCTCAACGCCTCGCTCTTTACGCAAAAGTTTGACTTTCTCACAACTCTATTTTTTTAAACAATAAAAAACTTTAGCGTAAAGAGCGAGGCGTTGAGGAGGGGACAGCCTCTTTCATATACGGAATAATAAAATTATATAAAAAACTCTTTTATAAAATTAAATAAAAATAATGATTTTATAAAATTAAATTAAAAAAACAAGTTTTTTTAACTGAAAGTAAGGAGCGACATTAAAACGAACATAAATTACTCCGTATATGAAAGGGGCTGTCCCCTCCTCAACGCCTCGCTCTTTACGCTAAAGTTTTTTATTGTTTTAAAAAAAATAGAGTTGTGAGAAAGTCAAACTTTAGCGTAAAGAGCAAGGCGTTGAGGAGGGGACAGCCCCTTTCATATACGGAATAATTTCTGTTCGTCTTAAGTTTTAATGTCGCTCCTTACTTTCAGTTAAAAAAAACTTGTTTTTTTATTTAATTTTTGTCATACAAGAATGAAAACCCGGCGATGAAACAACATTACTAGGCTAAAAAATATGGTGTACCTTATGCAAGACACCTGAAACCCCCCTAACATCGTTGTTGCCAGAATCCTTACCTTTAGCTAGATCAGATAAATATCCTAAATCCTTTCCTTTTATGTTGTAACGTTCGCTAATTTATGCAACTTAAACCCGATATGTAAGATGATCAGTTTTTTTTTATTGCTAGGAAACCAAATTCGCGTATGCGATCGCAGAGCGAGGCATCTATTGTTTTTTGTTTTTTTTTGGGGGGTTAAAAATATTAGTTAAAAATTATTATGCAACTTAAACCCGATATGTAAGATTATCAGGTTTTTTTTATTGCTAGGAAACCAAATTCGCGTATGCGATCGCAGAGCGAGGCATCTATTGTTTTTTTTTTTTTTTTTTTTTTGTTAAAAATGTTAGATGTATAAAATGTAAATACAAGATTTGATTCAAAAAGAGTGATATATGGTTTTGTGAGATAAAAATTATTGGTTGTGTTGAAAATATTTCAAGTAAAACGCCACTATTTAGAAAATTTTCTTTTTTGTGGGGGGGGGGGGAATTTTCTTGTTCAAACGATTATATATTCTTGCAGATTCAAGTATCGACTTTGTTTTTCGTAACAGCGTGTAAAAGACATTCTGACGGTTCGAATGATGTGCAGTTTGATTCGTTTTCATTTTTTGTCAATAGCTAAAATAAATTTAAAAAGAAACTTGGTCATTGTAGGCTAATTTTTGAAAGCGAAGACGTTATTTAGAAAAAATAAATAGTTGCTCAAGAATTAAGATTTTTTGGAAAAAAGGCACATAGTTTGACTTGTAATGATGAGCAGAATTCAAATAAAGCATAAAAAAATACTTAATGCAAGCAAAAATTTCATAAAAACCGAAAAAACTAAGAAAAAGCATATTAAAAAACCTTGTTTTCTAAATTGAATAGGGGTTAACTAAAAAAATAAAGGTTGTGGGGAAAACTAAAAAAAGAAGTGAAAGTACTTGTTCTTAGGATTCAGAATATGTCAATTTTATAAAGTTTTCAGTTTATTTTACCATGTAAAAAAAAATCAAGAGCGGTATGACGTCGTTATAGGCCAAATGATTTTGATAGACTCCAGGACGAGAATTTAAGAGAAACTTTCCAGGAACAGTTGAATACTAAACTTCAGAGTATAAAATTTGATAATGTAGAAGATGGTTGGAATAATTTTAGAAAAATAATTTGTGAAGTTGCTGAAGGTGTCATAGGGAAGAAAGCTAAGACTGCAGCTAAGAACATTAGTGAAAAACCTTCATGTTTAATAGAAAGTAGAATGGATTTCTACAAGAATTATCTGACTGATATATCATATGAAAACAAAAGGAATGTAAGGAAAGAGAAGAAAGCAGTAAAATATGGACTAAGGAGGTATGAAGGGGAGGCAATAGATAAAATTGCCGAGGATCTGGAAGAAGCAGCTAGACGGCATAATAGTAAAATATTGTACAGGTATGTTAATAAATTGAGAGGGAGTAGTCAATCCGGAATTGGCCCAGTTAAAGACAGGAATGGGACCACAATAAGCGATAAGGAAAGAATTAAAGAGAGATGGGCAGAACATTTTGAGAATTTGCTACACCGAGATAGAGTTGCAGGAAAAGATGTAGAGGAAGATTAACACGTTTGTGATACCTTGGATGTGAAAGAAAATTTGTTTTGTGAGGAAGAATTAGCGACGGTATTAAAAGGATTAAAGAATAATAAGGCTCCAGGTGCTGACAGGGTGGTAAATGAGTATCTTAAATATGGTGGCTCTGAGGTTAGAAATTAGTTATTGAAGATTATGAATGATATTTGAAAAAGGGGAAGTACCTAACGATTTTAGGAAAACCTTAAGTAAACCACTGTATAACAAAGGTGATAAGAGTGAGTGTGGTAATTATCAAGGCATTAGTCTGGTCTCTTTTTGTAGCAAATTACTTAGTAGTATGATACTTTTTAGACTGAGAGATGCTGCAGACAAAGTTTTAAGAGAAGAACAGTACCGTTTTAGAAAAGGTAGAGGATGTGTCGACCAAATTTTCACAATTAGGTTAATAATTGAGAAGTGCCTGAGTTTTCAAACACCTTTGGTCCTCATTTTTATGGATTATGAGCAAGCGTTCGATTCTGTTGATAGAAGAGCTTCAGTAAAGGTTTTATCCTTTTATGGTATACCAGACAAATACATTAAAGTGATTAGTGCTATGTACGAGAATAACACTGCTGCAGTTAAGGTAGGAAATGAAGATAGCAGCTGGTTTTGTATTCAATCAGGAATTAAGCAGGGTTGTCTTCTATCCCCCTTTATGTGGATTATTCTGATGGACTTAGTCTTAAGGAGCACAGGAAAGGCAATGGGAGACCAAGAAATCAAATGGGAAGGAAAAAGTCTCCTGGACTTCCATTATGCTGATGATTTAAGCATCCTAGAGGAAAGTGTGAGCAAAATGAATGAACTTTTAGAGGTTTTGCAAGTTCAGGGTGCTAGAATATGTTTGAAAATTAATGTTAAGAAGCCTAGGAATAAGTGAAAACGAAAAGGTGACATTGGGTAATGAAAAGATTGACCAGGTGAGCAGCTTCACTTACCTTGGTAGTTTTATTAGTAAAGATGGTGGGAGCAGTGAAGATGTTAAAAGTAGAATAGCCAAGGGTCAGAGTGTTTTTTCACAGTTAAAAAAAAGTTTGGAAGAATAGGAAGATAAGTCTGCAAACCAAGATTAGAATTTTAGATGTTTCAGTGATGACAGTAGTCAAATACGGCTCTGATAGATTGGCGCTTCGAAAAGCCGATGCAGATTTTCTAGATGTTTTCCAGAGAAATTGCCTAAGGATTGTTCTGAGTACCCGGCTGACTGACTGTATTTCAAACAATAGGCTCTACGGAAAAAGCGGTTCAATACCGCTCTCTAGGGCTATAATAAAGGAAAGGTTGAGATGGCTAGGGCACGTTGTGCAGATAAAAAATGGTGGATTGCCGAAGATTGTTCTTTTCGGCCATCCGTCTAAGGCTAAGCGGAAAGCGGATCGTCCTCGTCTGGGATGGGACGACGTCATAAAGCAATATTTAAAGGAAATGGGAACTTCGTGGAAGGATGTAAAAAGGGAGGCTTTGAATAGATTGGGATGGAGGAGGAGCGTGCGTAGCTATGTTGGTCTCAGGCGGCTTGGTGCTGTAGTGAGTTGTTAGCAGTAGTAGTAGTAGTAGAACATAATTGTTGCATATTATTTCTTCTTTTCTTTTCTTTTTCTCCTTCCTTTTTAATAGGAGCTATTTCTTTGAGTTACAAGTAAGAACCTATTTATGTGAAATAAATTCGTTTTATATTAGACTTGAAGATAACGATTTAAACACATTTTCATGCTATGTAACAAAGCGTTAAATTGTGTTTCAAACATTACATTCGAAGTCTTTCAAAGCTGTATGACGAAAAAAAAGAAACACAAGCTTAAAACGAAAAAAAAATATTTTGCTATTGAAGTATAAATGAAACTTTAAACGAACAGAAATTAAATAAACAATCAATGCAAACAAACATACAATAAATATTAATGTAAATGACTAAATAAATCTTAAAACGAGTGAAATTTAAATTGAATATGCAAATCAATGTTGAAATAAACGATATTCACTGCAAACAAGACTTTGTGTATTTCTTACTTTTCTCACTGTAAAAGTCTGAAACCTACTACCTCAATGGCGCTTTCTTGAAGACCGTTAGTATCAAAAATATTTTCTTTTGTACTTAATATTGAAAATTAACATTAAAATTACAGTGAAATTTTGAACTGATGAACTTTCAGCAATTTATATTATTATACATCAAATATTCAGTTTAATTTATTAGTTCTTTCTAAAGAACTAATAAATTACAATACTAATACATTAAAATACTAATAATTTACATTAGATATGGCCGAAAAAGCAGATGGTTGGAAAAGCAGTTGATAAAAGGCCCTCCATCACACTATTGACTGCCCCCCCCCCTAGATAATATGCTGCCTACGCCCATGCTGGTTAGGGGCTTGCGTTTGAAACTAGGTTATTTGCTTTCAAAATTTTAATTCTGTTGATTTTGATTTGAACTTTTGTTTGTTTTTCAGTGTTGTTTGGTTTTTATAATTCTCCCAACTTTCGTTTTGTTTGTTTTTCCTGTTCTTTTGTCGCGTTATTCGTTTTGTTCATATAGTAGTTCAGAAAATGTAAATGTGTTTTATTTTAACTTCCTCTTATTGTGTCAAAGAAGGAGAGCGATTTTCCTCCCGAATATTTGTTTTGTTTCCTCCAGTAGTTGCGTTGGCCTTAAAAAACCCCATTCTCGATCTTCATTTTTGAATCTATTATTTGCTATTGAAGCTAAATATAGTTTACGAAATTAACTTTATTTTATTTTGTCTGGATAGTTATCTCTGGCAGATATTTATAAAATTATTTTCATATAAAAAACACTATTTATTTGCCTTTTTGTAGAACCCCTCTCTTGGAGTGGTTTTTCTGGATGTTGCTAAATAAAGATGCAGTCTTTACCAGCCTTTTTCTTTAAAGTATCCTAAATTACATCCAAATCAATGACAAATTAAGGCACACCATAGCAGAGCTTAACCAAATGTGACCTATGTATAGAAAACTGTTTTGCTTAATTCCTCCACATTCTCGAGGATTTTCGTTTACAAAATGTGACTGATCAATTTAATGTTATGGGCTGTTTATTTTTATTTTTCCTATGCAGTCACAAAGTGTCATTCAAAATTTCTCGAGAAGAAAGGCCAAATTACACTAGAGCCAACTGGGATTTTTTTAATGTATGACTGTTTCAGCTGGAAAAGTGACACAGGGTTATAATTTCAAAAACTTTAGAACGAAGCAGAGGGATTTCAAATTTTTTAATTAAAATGCAAAAGAGGTATTTCTTAAAACTTGAAGGCAGTGGTGGATCCAGGGGGCAAGGGGGCGCGTGCCCCCCTAACGTAGTCTAAAGTAGTTTAATTTACTTAATTAACGCAAGTTTGTGTTGATTAAACTTCCTCCTAACGCAAGTATATTGGATCAACCTATATCCGCCCCTGCTTGGAGGGGGATTTTTTAATGATATTGTATGAAAATATTTTTTTTAAATAACGAGGCAACGGCTGTCCCCTCCCCCTCTAAGTGAAATTCTTAATAGCGAATAAAGCTACCCTGCCTTGAAAAGAGTTTTCTCTATCAAAAACTCTACAAACAGTTACGTTTTTATTCGTTTGGACAATACGAAATTCTTTAGGTTTATCTGCTTTTTAAAGCCAAAACCAGGTAAAGTTTTGAAAAATGCCTGGCTTAATCATAGTAAATGTGTAGTTCGAAAATTTTTACCAAATCATATTATTGACTTACGAATAAAGTGAATATACCACTTGATGCCTTTTATTATGCTCTTTCTAAGCATAATAATCATTTTTGTCAGAAATGAATTTTACCCCAACCCTATATACCCAATTCAGGGTATATATTTGCACATTAGGGGAGAGGGGGTAAAGTTTAAACTTACCTCCCACTTACATCAGAAATAAAATTTGCCACCCCCCCCCCTAATGTGCAAATATATACCCTAAATTTGTATATAAGTTATAGGGGTGGGGGTAGAATTCATGGTAAATTTTTACCAAATCATATTGACTTACAAATAAAGTGGATATACCACTTGATGCCTTTTTTATGCCCTTTACCATATAGGTAAATATCTACCAAATCATATTATTGACTTAGGGTCTATGCATAAAGTGAATACCCCCAGAGCCTGGGGGCAAGAGTTGTAAGTTATGCCCCAGGGGCATTTAAGGTTTTTATGAAAGGGATGGTTGTATAAATTTTAGAGGCGGCTCATTTGGTTGAAATTGGGAAGTTCTAGTTCCCCTTTAAGAGTCAAAGTGATGGAGAGTGGCAAGCCCCCCCCCCAACTAACCCCCTTCACAAAACAAATTTGCTCCAAAGAACATATAACAATGCCTCTAGGGTTGACACAACCCCCCAGTTCCCTGGGGATTAGGTTGTAAGTCATGCCCTGGGGACATATAAGGTTTTATGAAGTGGGTGGTTGTATAAACTTCTGATGAGGTTCACTTGATTTGAAATTGGAAGTTATGGTACTCTATTTAAGAGTCAAAATGATATGAGACCAACCAGTCCTCAAACACACACATCATTTCCCAAAAAACATCCAATTAAAATTTGGAGATAGCAAATTTGTTCATTGTAGTCAAAGGGGCCGGAAATTAGTCCTTGAGGAAGACAATCCCACTCCCACAGCTCTCAGGGCAAGGGTTGTAAGTTATGCCCTGGGACATATAAGGTTCTTATAGAATAGGGGTGGTTGTATATACTTTGGAGGGGACTCATTGAATTGGTGATATGAATTTCTAGTACCCTTTTTAAGAGTCAAAATGATCTGAGGGTGGCTATTCCCCTTAACACGTGTTTTTTTCCTGAAATACATCAAACAAAAATTTTTGAGACAGTCATTTTATTCAAAATAGTCCAAAGATCATATAAGAAGGCTTTTGGTATTGGTACAAACCACCAGAGCCTGGGGTGAGGGTTGTAAGTTATGCTGCAGGGCATTTAATGTTTTTATTGTAGGGATGGTCCTTTAACTTTAGAAGAGCCTTGTTTGGTTGAAATTGGAACTTCTAGTTCCTTTTTAAGCATTGAAGTGATGGAGGGCATTTAGACCCCCCCTCCCCCTCCCCCGACAATCCCTCTTTTCATTAAACGCCTCGGATTGAAATTATGAGATAGCAATTTTGTTCAAAATAGTCCAAAGAACATATAATAATGCTTCTAGGATTGACACAACCCCCCAGTATCCTGGGGATAGGGTTTTAAGTAATACCATGAGGGCACATAAGGTTTTCATGGAATGGGTGGTTGTATAAAATACAGATGGGGCTCATTTGATTTGAAATTGGAAGTTATAGTGCCCTTAATAAGAGTCAAAGGGATTTGAGAACAATCAGCCTCCCCTCCCCTCCATGCTCATCATTTCCCTTAACACCTTCAATTGAAATTTGGAGATAACAATTTTGTCCACTCATAGTTGAAGGGTCTGGAAATTATGTCTGTGAGGAAGACCCCCCCCCCCAGGGCAAGGGTTGTAAGTTATGTCCTGGGAGCCTATAAGGTTCTTATAGAAAGGGTGGTAATATATGCTTTTGAGTGGACTCATTGGTAATCAGAAGTTCTAGTGCCCTTTTTAAGAGTCAAAGTGATCATAGCAAAGCTACCCCCCCCCCCCCCTACACACACAATCACGTCGTGTTTTCCCGAGATGTATCTAATAGATATTTTGAGACAGGCCTTTTATTCAACATAGTCTAAAGACCATTTAACAAGAGGCCCGTTTTTTAGCACTAAGATCTTACATCTAAGATCTTACATCTTTCTGCAAAGATTATCGTTTTTTAACTCATCTTTGTTCTAAGATCTTACAGATCACTGATGTTAGCAAAAAGTGTGAAGACTGCCACTGCTTTGCCACATAGAACAATGATGAGAGAACTTTATGATCTACTCATCATTGTTCTGAGACCTCTTATCAGAGTATAATGATAAAAGGCATTTGCACAAAAACAACCAAAGATGTAAGATCTTAGGTCAAAGATTTCACTTTTAAGCGTTTTCTGACAAAAGATGCAAGATCTTAGCACATTGACGAGTGAAAAAACAAGCCTAAGGCTTTTGAGGTTGATACAAACCACCAGAGCCTAAGGGCGAGGGATGTAAGTTATGCTCCTGGGGTATTCAAGGTTCTTATGGAAAGGATGGTTGTATAAACTTTAGAGGTGGTTCATTTGGTTGAAATTGGAAGTTAAAGTTCCCTTTTAAGGGTCAATAATGAGGGAGGTCAACTAGCCCCCCCCTCAATTACCCCTCTTTACATCAAATGTATATGATTGAAATTGCATGATGGCAATTTTGTTTAAAATAGTCTAAAGAACATGTAACAATGCCTCCTAGGCTGTAACATCCCCCCAGAGCCCTGGGGCAAGGGCTTTAAGCTATGCCCTTGGGGCATATAAGGTTTTTATGGAATGGATGGTCGTATTAAATTCAGATGGATCTCATTTGATTTTAAAGTGGAAGTTATAGTGTCCTTTTTAAGAGTCAAAGTGATTTGAGACCCCCCCCCCCCCACGCCCATCATTTTCCATAACAAACATCCAAACTAAGTTTTGAGACCTTAATTTTTTAAGCATTGTTAAAAAGCTTAGTAATTATATGTTTGGGAATGGTACCCCCCCCCCCCGAGGCCGCAGGGTAAGGGCAGCCAGCTGTGCAATTTGTTCACTGTTTATATATAGTATATGTTATTGAGAAGAGGAACAGGTATGCGTGTTTGACTTAAATACAAAATACAAATACAAAGGGCATTAAGATGAGTCTTTCAGGGAATGTTGAGAGGAGTTTTAAACTGCATCATTACATGTTATGTATATATAAATTGCTAAAAGGGTGTCCCTCAGGAATGACTGAGTGTATTAATTTGGAATTTTCAGGAAATGATAAGAGAGATGATCAATTGACCAAAAAGGCAATATTTGTATGCTTCTACTGCTTCAACTGCTACCAAAATTACTATTACTACTACTACTACTATCACTAAAACTAGTACTTCTGCAGCGAGTACTACTAAGGCTGAGGATATTGAAAATAATATCTGAGAAAACATTGAGGGGAAATTTGAACTAAATCAAAACAAATTATGCGTATACAAATTGCTGATATGGTCGTATCAGCAATATTTTCAGAACGACTTATCATACCAAGAGGAAGCTTCAGGGGCATCATGAGTGGGATAGTCAGTTGACCAAAAGGCAAAATGTAATTGTTACTACTGTTATTAACGTTGCTGCTACTACTGTTACTACTAATAATTATACACTATTACTGCTACTACTGTTCCTACTACTACCACTATTACTATGATACTATTACTATTAAGGCTAAATATATAAAGATGAAAATTTGACAGAGTATTGAGGGTGAAGTTGAAGTAAATAATAACACACTATGTGCATGTAGATTGTCGAAAGGGTGTATCTCAAGAATTGATTTGGGTATTAAGTTGAACCTTGGGAGAATATTTAAAGGGGAAGATCAATTGACCAAAAAGTAATAAATGCTTGTCATTACTAACACTAATACCACTGCTACTTTTCCTTATGCTACTACTGCAACTAAACTCCTCCATCTACTACTTCAACATCAAAACTTTAAACGAACAGAAAATATTACATATATGATTGGGTTCACCCCCTAGTCAATACCTCACTTTTTAAGCCAGAGATTTTTTAGTACTTTCATAAGAGCTATTTATTCTAATTAACGGCCTTTGTGATTAAGCGGTCATTTTTAAAGAATTGGAACACAATTCGAACTTTCGCTTAAAGAGCTAGGTATTGACTAGGGATCGAACCCCCTAATGTATGTATTAAAAATATATGAATATAGAAGTTCGTTACGTAAGTAAATTCGTAAGTTACGTATATTTATTACTAATAAAAACGTTCGTAAATAAAATGAAACAAGTTTCGAGAAAGCTATTTAACCAAATAAAAGTAAATTATTATTCATGTACTGTGAGCTAAGATCAAAACCTGCATTTATTCAAAAATGTTCAAAAATTAAATAAAAAAAAACAAGTTTTTTTAACTGAAATTAAGGAGCAACATTAAAACTTAAAACAAACAGAAATTATTCCGTATATGAATGGGGCTGTCTTATCCTCAACGCCTCGCTCTTTACGCTAAAGTTTGACTTTATCACAACTCTATTTTTTTAAACAATAAAAAAATTTAGCGTAAAGAGCGAGGCGTTGAGGAGGGGACAGCCCCTTTCATATACGGAATAATAAAATTAAATAAAAAACTCTTTTATAAAATTAAATAAAAATAATAATTTTATAAAATTAAATAATAAAACAAGTTTTTTTTTAACTGAAAGTAAGGAGCGACATTAAAACTTAAAACGAACAGAAATTATTCCATATATTTAAGGGGCTGTCTCCTCCTCAACGCCTTGCTCTTTACGCTAAAGTTTGACTTTCTCACAACTATTTTTTTTAAACAATAAAAAACTTTAGCGTAAAGAGCGAGGCGTTGAGGAGGGGACAGCCCCTTTCATATACGGAATAATAAAATTAAATAAAAAACTTTTATAAAATTAAATAAAAATAATAATTTTATAAAATTAAATAAAAAAAACTAAGTTTTTTTAACTGAAACTAAGGAGCGACATTAAAACTTTAAACGAACAGAAATTGTTCCGTATATGAAAGGGGCTGTCCCCTCCTCAATGTCTCGCTCTTTACGCTTAAGTTTGACTTTCTCACAACTATTTTTTTAAACAATAAAAAACTTTAGCATAAAGAGGGAGGCGTTGAGGAAGGGACAGCCCCTTTCATATACGGAATAATAAAATTATATAAAAAACTCTTTTATAAAATTAAATAAAAATAATGATTTTATAAAATTAAATTAAAAAAACAAGTTTTTTTAACTGAAAGTAAGGAGCAACATTAAAACAAACAGAAATTATTCCGTATATGAAAGGGGCTGTCCCCTCCTCAACACCTCGCTCTTTACGCTAAAGTATTTTATTGTTTTAAAAAAAATAGAGTTGTGAGAAAGTCAAACTTTAGCGTAAAGAGCAAGGCGTTGAGGAGGGGACAGCCCCTTCCATATACGAAATAATTTCTGTTCGTTTTAAGTTTTAATGTCGCTCCTTACTTTCAGTTAAAAAAACTTGTTTTTTATTTAATTTTTGTCAT
Source organism: Artemia sp. Qi Xiang Cuo (assembly GCF_049724085.1). Lineage (NCBI taxonomy): Eukaryota > Metazoa > Arthropoda > Branchiopoda > Anostraca > Artemiidae > Artemia > Artemia sp. Qi Xiang Cuo. The sequence goes on along the minus strand of NC_142799.1, from coordinate 54,652,302 downwards.
ACAAGAATGAAAACCCGGCGATGAAACAACATTACTAGGCTAGAAAACATGGTGTACCTCACGCAAGACAACTGACACCCCCTAAAATCGTTGTTACCAGAATCCTTACCTTTAGCTAGATCAGATAAATATCCCAAATCCTTTCCTTTTATGTTGTAACTTTCGCTACTTTATGCAACTTAAACCCGATATGTAAGATGATCAGTTTTTTTTTATTGCTAGGAAACCAAATTCGCGTATGCGATCGCAGAGCGAGGCATCTATTGTTTTTTGTTTTTTTTTTTTTTTTTTTTTTTTTTTTGGTTAAAAATATTAGATGTATAAAATGTAAATATAAGATTTGATTCAAAAAGAGTGATATATGGTTTTGTGAGATAAAAATTATAGGTTGTGTTGAAAATATTTCAAGTAAAACGCCACTATTTAAAAAAATTTCTTTTTTGTGGGGGGGGGGGAATTTTCTTGTTCAAACGATTATATATTCTTGCAGATTCAAGTATCGACTTTGTTTTTCGTAACAGCGTGTAAAAGACATTCTTACGGTTCGAATGATGTGCAGTTTGATTCGTTTTCATTTTTTGTCAATAGCTAAAATAAATTTAAAAAGAAACTTGGTCATTGTAGGCTAATTTTTGAAAGCGAAGACGTTATTTAGAAAAAATAAATAGTTGCTCAAGAATTAAGATTTTTTGGAAAAAAGGCACATAGTTTGACTCGTAATGACGAGCAGTATTCAAATAAAGCATTAAAAAATACTTAATGCAAGCAAAAATTTCATAAAAACCGAAAAAACTAAGAAAAAGCATATTAAAAAACCTTGTTTTCAAAACTAAATAGGGGTTAACTAAAAAAATAAAGGTTGTGGGGAAAACTAAAAAAAGAAGTGAAAGTACTTGTTCTTAGGATTCAGAATATGTCAATTTTATAAAGTTTTCAGTTTATTTTACCATGTAAAAAAAAAATCAAGAGTGGTATGACGTCGTTATAGGCCAAATGATTTTGGTAGACTCCAGGACGAGAATTTAAGAGAAACTTTCCAGGAACAGTTGAATACTAAACTTCAGAGTTTAAAATTTGATAATATGGAAGATGGTTGGAATAATTTTAGAAAAATAATTTGTGAAGTTGCTGAAGGTGTCTTAGGGAAGAAAGCTAAGACTGCAGCTAAGAACATTAGGTAAAAACCTTCATGTTTAATAGAAAGTAGAATGGATTTCTACAAGAATTATCTGACTGATATATCATATGAAAACAAAAGGAATTTAAAGAAAGTGGAGAAAGCATTAAAATATGAACTAAGGAGGTTTGAAGTGGAGGCCATGGATAAAATTGCCGAGGATCTGGAAGATGCAGCTAGGCGGCATAATAGTAAAATATTGTACTGGCACGTTAATAAATTGAGAGGGAGTAGTCAATACAGACTTGGCCCAGTTAAAGATAGGAATGGGACCACAATAAGCGATAAGGAAAGAATTAAAGAGAGATGGGCAGAACATTTTGAGAATTTGCTACACCGAGATAGAGTTGCAGGAAAAGATGTAGAGGAAGATGAACAAGTTTGTGATACCTTGGATGTGAAAGAAAATTTGTTTTGTGAGGAAGAATTAGCGACGGTATTAAAAGGATTAAAGAATAATAAGGCTCCAGGTGCTGATAGGGTGGTAAATGAGTATCTTAAATATGGTGGCTCTGAGGTTAGAAATTAGTTATTGAAGATTATGAATGATTTTTGAAAAAGGGGAAGTACCTAACGACTTTAGGAAAACCTTAATTAAGCCACTTTATAACAAAGATGATAAGAGTGAGTGTCGTAATTATCAAGGCATTAGTCTGGTCTCTGTAGGTAGCAAATTACTCAGCAGTATGATACTTTTTAGACTGAGAGATGTTGTAGACAAAGTTTTAAGAGAAGAACAGTGCGGTTTTAGAAAGATAGAGGATGTGTCGACCAAATTTTCACAATTAGGTTAATAATTGAGAAGTGCCTGATTTGTCAAACACCTTCGGTCCTCATTTTTATGGATTATGAGCAAGCGTTCGATTCTGTTGATAGAAGAGCTTCAGTAAAGGTTGTATCCTTTTATGGTATACCAGACAAATACATTAAAGTGATTAGTGCTATGTACGAGAATAACACTGCTGCAGTTAAGGTAGGAAATGAAGTTAGCAGCTGGTTTTGTATTAAATCAGGAATTAAGCAGGGTTGTCTTCTATCCCCCTTTATGTGGATTATTCTGATGGACTTAGTCTTAAGGAGCACAGGAAAGGCAATGGGAGACCACGAAATCAAATGGGAAGGAAAAAGTCTCCTGGACTTCCATTATGCTGATGATTTAAGCATCCTAGAGGAAAGTGTGAGCAAAATGAATGAACTTTTAGAGGTTTTGCAAGTTCAGGGTGCTAGAATATGTTTGAAAATTAATGTTAAGAAGCCTAGGAATAAGTGAAAACGAAAAGGTGACATTGGGTAATGAAAAGATTGACCAGGTGAGCAGCTTCACTTACCTTGGTAGTTTTATTAGTAAAGATGGTGGGAGCAGTGAAGATGTTAAAAGTAGAATAGCCAAGGGTCAGAGTGTTTTTTCACAGTTAAAAAAAAGTTTGGAAGAATAGGAAGATAAGTCTGCAAACCAGGATTAGAATATTAGAAGCTACAGTGATGACAGTAGTCAAATATGGCTCTGAAGCATGGTCGCTTCGAAAAGTGGATGAAGATTTGCTAGATGTTTTCCAGAGAAATTGCTTAAGGACTGTTCTGGGTACCCGGCTGACTGACCGTATTTCAAACAACAGGCTCTACGGAAAAAGCGGTTCAATACCGCTCTCTAGGGCTATAATAAAGGAAAGGTTGAGGTGGCTAGGGCACGTTGTGCGGATGAAGGATGACAGATTGCCGAAGATTGTTCTTTTCGGCCATCCGTCTAGGGCTAAACGGAAAGCGGATCCTCCTCGTCTGGGCTGGGACGACGTCATAAAGAAATATTTAATGGAAATGGGAACTTCGTGGAAGGATGTAAAAAGGGAGGCTTTGAATAGATTGGGATGGAGGAGGAGCGTGCGTAGCTATGTTGGTCTCAGGCGGCTTGGTGCTGTAGTGAGTTGTTAGCAGTAGTAGTAGTAGTAGAACATAATTGTTGCATATTATTTATTCTTTTCTTTTCTTTTTCTCCTTCCTTTTTAATAGGAGCTATTCCTTTGAGTTACAAGGAAGAACCTATTTATGTGAAATAAATTCGTTTTATATTAGACTTGAAGATAACGATTTAAACACATTTTCATGCTATGTAACAAAGCGTTAAATTGTGTTTCAAACATTTCATTCGAAGTCTTTCAAAGCTGTAAAACGAAAAAAAAGAAACACAAGCTTAAAATGAAAAAAAAATATTTTGCTATTGAAGTATAAATGAAACTTTAAACGAACAGAAATTAAATAAACAATCAATGCAAACAAACATACAATAAATATTAATGTAAATGACTAAATAAATCTTAAAACGAGTGAAACTTGAATTGAATATGAAAATCAAGCTTGAAACGAACAAAACTCACTATAAACAAGAACCTTAGCATCACTTCCTTCCCTCACGGTGAAAGTCTAAAGCCTTTTGTAGCACCGGCGCTTTATTGAAGACGGAGTATAGTACAAATATTTTCTTTTGTACTTAATATTTAAAATAAACATTAAAACTATAGTAAAATTTTGAACTGATGAGCTTTCAGCAATTAATATCATTATCCATCAAATATTCAGTTTAATTTATTAGTTCTTTCTAAAGAACTAATAAATTACAATACTAATGCATTACAATACTAATAATTTACATTAGATATGGCTGAAAAAGCAGATGGTTGGAAAAGCAGTTGACAAAAGGCCCTCCATCACACTATTGACTGCCCCCCCCCCCCTAGATAATATGCTGCCTACGCCCATGCTGGTTAGGGGCTTGCGTTTGAAACTAGGTTATTTGCTTTAAAAATTTTAATTCTGTTGATTTTGATTTGAACTTTTGTTTGTTTTTAAGTGTTGTTTGGTTTTTATAATTCTCCCAACTTTCGTTTTGTTTGTTTTTCCTGTTCTTTTGTCGCGTTATTCGTTTTGTTCATATAGTAGTTCAGAAAATGTAAATGTGTTTTATTTTAACTTCCTCTTATTGTGTCAAAGAAGGAGAGCGATTTTCCTCCCGAATATTTGTTTTGTTTCCTCCAGTAGTTTCGTTTGCCTTAAAAAACCCCATTCTCGATCTTCATTTTTGAATCTATTATTTGCTATTGAAGCTAAATATAGTTTACGAAATTAACTTTATTTTATTTTGTCTGGATAGTTATCTCTGGCAGATATTTATAAAATTATTTTCATATAAAAAACACTATTTATTTGCCTTTTTGTAGAACCCCTCTCTTGGAGTGGTTTTTCTGGATGTTGCTAAATAAAGATGCAGTCTTTACCAGCCTTTTTCTTTAAAGTATACTAAATTACATCCAAATCAATGACAAATTAAGGCACACCATAGCAGAGCTTAACCAAATGTGACCTATGTATAGAAAACTGTTTTGCTTAATTCCTCCACATTCTCGAGGATTTTCGTTTACAAAATGTGACTGATCAATTTAATGTTATGGGCTGTTTATTTTTATTTTTCCTATGCAGTCACAAAGTGTCATTCAAAATTTCTCGAGAAGAAAGGCCAAATTACACTAGAGCCAACTGGGATTTTTTTAATGTATGACTGTTTCAGCTGGAAAAGTGACACAGGGTTATAATTTCAAAAACTTTAGAACGAAGCAGAGGGATTTCAAATTTTTTAATTAAAATGCAAAAGAGGTATTTCTTAAAACTTGAAGGCAGTGGTGGATCCAGGGGGCAAGGGGGCGCGTGCCCCCCTAACGTAGTCTAAAGTAGTTTAATTTAATTAATTAACGCAAGTTTGCGTTGATTAAACTTCCTCCTAACGCAAGTTTATTGGATCAACCTATTTTGCCCCCCCCCCCAAAAAAAAAAATCCTATATCCGCCCCTGTTTGGAGGGGGATTTTTTAATGATATTGTATGAAAATATTTTTTTTAAATAACGAGGCAACGACTGTCCCCTCCCCCTCTAAGTGACATTCTTAATAGCAAATAAAGCTACCCTGCCTTGAAAAGAGTTTTCTCTATCAAAAACTCTACAAACAGTTACGTTTTTATTCGTTTGGACAATACGAAATTCTTTAGGTTTATCAAGCCTGCTCCCACTCTTGACAAAGGCAAATTTATTTAAAATTTCAGGACATGACTCTCAGAAATGGGATTAACTGTTTTTTAAAGCCAAAACCAGGTAAAGTTTCGAAAAATGCCTGGCTTAATCATAGTAAATGTGTAGTTCGTAAATTTTTACCAAATCATATTATTGACTTACGAATAAAGTGAATATATCACTTGATGCCTTTTTTTATGCTGTTTCTAAGCATAATAATCATTTTTGTCGGAAATGAATTTTACCCCAACCCTATATACCCAATTCCGGTTATATATTTACACATTAGGGGGGTGGGGGTACATTTTAAACTTACCTCCCATTTACATCAGAAATAAAATTTGCCAACACCCCCCCCCCCCCTAATGGGTCAATATATACCCTAAATTTGTATATAAGTTATAGGGGTGGGGGTAGAATTCATTGTAAATTTTTACCAAATCATATTGAATTACAAATAAAGTGGATATACCACTTGATGCCTTTTTTATGCCCTTTACCATATAGGTAAATATCTACCAAATCATATTATTGACTTATGCATAAAGTGAATACCCCCAGAGCCTGGGGGCAAGGGTTGTAAGTTATGCCCCAGGGGCATTTAGGGTTTTTCTGGAAGGGGTGGTTGTGTGAAATTTTGAGGAGGCTTATTTGTTTTAAAATTTGAAGTTCTAGCTCCCCTTTAAGAGTCAAAGTGATGGAGGGTGGCAAGCCCCCCCCCCCAACTAACCCCCTTCACAAAACAAATTTGCTCCAAAGAACATATAACAATGCCTCTAGGGTTGACACAACCCCCCAGTTCCCTGGGGATTAGGTTGTAAGTCATGCCCTGGGGACATATATAAGGTTTTATGAAGTGGGTGGTTGTATAAACTTCTGATGAGGTTCACTTGATTTGAAATTGGAAGTTATAGTACTCTTTTTAAGAGTCAAAATGATATGAGACCAACCAGTCCCCAAATACACTCATCATTTCTCCAAAAACATCCAATTAAAATTTGGAGATAGCAAATTTGTTCATTGTAGTCAAAGGGGCCGGAAATTAGTCCTTGAGGAAGACAATCCCACTCCCACAGCTCTCAGGGCAAGGGTTGTAAGTTATGCCCTGGGACATATAAGGTTCTTATAGAATAGGGGTGGTTGTATATACTTTGGAGGGGACTCATTGAATAGGTGATATGAATTTCTAGTACCCTTTTTAAGAGTCAAAATGATCTGAGGGTGGCTATCCCCCTTAACACGTGTTTTTTTTCCTGAAATACATCAAACAAAAATTTTTGAGACAGTCGTTTTATTCAAAATAGTCCAAAGATCATATAAGAAGGCTTTTGGGATTGGTACAAACCACCAGAGCCTGGGGTGAGGGTTGTAAGTTATGCTGCAGGGCATTTAATGTTTTTATTGTTGGGATGGTCCTTTAACTTTAGAAGAGCCTTGTTTGGTTGAAATTGGAACTTCTAGTTCCTTTTTAAGCATTGAAGTGATGGAGGGCATTTAGACCCCCCTCCCTCCCCGACAATCCCTCTTTTCATTAAACGCCTTGGATTGAAATTATGAGATAGCAATTTTGTTCAAAATAGTCCAAAGAACATATAATAATGCCCTTATGATTGACACTACCCCCCAGCATCCTGGGGATAGGGTTGTAAGTTATACCATGAGGGCACATAAGGTTTTCATGGAATGGGTGGTTGTATAAAATACAGATGGGGCTCATTTGATTTGAAATTGGAAGTTATAGTGCCCTTAATAAGAGTCAAAGGGATTTGAGAACAATCAGCCTCCCCTCCCCTCCATGCTCATCATTTCCCTTAACACCTTCAATCAAAATTTGGAGATAACAATTTTGTTCACTCATAGTTGAAGGGTCTGGAAATTATGTCTGTGAGGAAGACCCCCCTCCCCCCAGGGCAAGGGTTGTAAGTTATGTCCTGGGAGCCTATAAGATTCTTATAGAAAGGGTGGTCGTATATGCTTTAGAGTGGACTCATTGGATTGGTAATCAGAAGTTCTAGTGCCCTTTTTAAGAGTCAAAGTGATCAGAGCACAGCTACCCCCCCCCCCTACACACACAATCACGTCATGTTTTCCCGAGATGTATCTGATAGATATTTTGAGACAGGCCTTTTATTCAAAATAGTCTAAAGACCATTTAACAAGAGGCCCGTTTGTTAGCACTAAGATCTTACATCTAAGATCTTACATCGTTCTGCAAAGATTTTGGTTTTTTAACTCATCTTTGTTCTAAGATCTTACAGCTCACTGATGCTAGCAAAAAGTGTTAAGACCGCCACTGTTCTGCAATATAGAACAATGATGAGAGAACTTTTCTGATCTACTCATCATTGTTCTCAGACAGCTGATCAGAGCAGAATGATGAAAGACGTTTGCACAAAAACGACCAAGGATGTAAGATCTTTGTTCAAAGATTTCACTTTTAAGCGTTTTCTGACAAAGATGTAAGATCTTAGCACATTGATGAGTGAAAAAACAAGCCTAAGGCTTTTGAGGTTGATACAAACCACCAGAGCCTAAGGGCAAGGGTTGTAAGTTATGCTCCTGGGGTATTCGAGGTTCTTATGGAAAGGATGGTTGTATAAACTTTAGAGGTGGTTCATTTGGTTGAAATTGGAAGTTAAAGTTCCGTTTTAAAGGTCAATAATGATGGAGGTCAACTAGCCCCCCCCCGCAATTACCCCTCTTTACATCAAATGTTTATGATTGAAATTGTGTGATGGCAATTTTGTTTAAAATAGTCCAATGAACATATAACAATGCCTTCAAGGTTGGAAAATCCCCCCAGAGCCCTGGGGCAAGGGCTTTAAGCTATACCCTTGGGGAATATAAAGTTCTTATGGAATGGATGGTCGTATTAAATTCAGATGGGTCTTATTAGGTATTAAATTGGAAGTTATAGTATCCTTTATATAAGTCAACGGGATTTGAGACCCCCCCCCTCCCATGCCCACCATTTTCCATAACAAACATCCAAACATAGTTTTGAGACATTAGTTTTTTCAGCATTGTTGAAAAGCTCAGTAATTATGTGTTTGGGGATGCCCCCCCCGAGACCTCAGGGCAAGGGCTGCAATTTATGCAATTTGTTCATTGTTTATATATAGTGTATGTTATTGAGAAGAGGAACAGGTATGCATGTTTGACTTCTACTTTCCCAAAATACAAAGGGCATTAAGATGAGTCTTTCAGGGAATGTTGAGAGGAGTTTTAAACTGCATCATAACATGTCATGTATATATAAATTGCCAAAAGGGTGTCCCTCAGGAATGACTGAGTGTATTAATTTGGAATTTTCAGGCTGAGGATAAGGCTGAGGATATTGAAAATAATATCTGAGAAAACATTGAGGGGAAATTTGAACTAAATCAAAACAAAATATGTGTTTACAAATTGCTGATATGGTTGTATCAGCAATATTTTCAGAACGACTTATCATACCAAGAGGAAGCTTCAGGGGCATCATGAGTGGGATAGTCAGTTGACCAAAAGGCAAAATGTAATTGTTACTACTGTTATTAACATTGCTGCTATTACTGTTACTACTAATAATTATACACTATTACTGCTACTACTGTTCCTACTACTACCACTACTACTATGATACTAGTACAATTAAGGCTAAACATATGAAGGTGAAAATTTGAAAGAATATTGAGGGGGAATTTGAACTAAATCAAAACACCCTATGCGCAAGTAGATTGTCGAAAGGGTGTATCTCAAGAATTGATTTGGGTATTAAGTTGAACCTTGGGAGAATATTTAAAGGGGAAGATCAATTGACCAAAAAGTAATAAATGCTTGTCATTACTAACACTAATACCACTGCTACTTTTCCTTGTGCTACTACTGCAACTAAACTCCTCCATCTACTACTTCAATTGCAACAACTTGTAAATTTTAGTGTAATAAGTTGAAAAGGGCGTCAAAAGGGCGTTGAAAGTACACATTAACAATATTTTTGGAACAGCTTAATGTGTCAAGGTAAAACTTCCAGGGCATCATGAAAGCAATGTTCAACCGACCCAAAGGCAATATGCACATGCTACTACCACTAATAATACTGCTACTACTGCCACTACTCCTACTACTACTAATACGACACTATCACTGTAACTACTTCTACTACCACCAAAACTATTGTGATAATAGTACTATTAAGGCTAAGTCTATAAAGGTGGAATTTGAGAGAATATTGATGGCAAATTCGAACTAACAAAAAAGACTATGTGCATTTAATTTGTCAAAATAGCGTATCTTAAGAATTGGTTTGTGTATTAAGTTGGAACTCTCTAAGAATACTTAAAGGGGATGATCCATTGAGAAAAAGGCAATGTGTGCACACTACTGCTAATACTGCTGTTACTGCAACATTTACTACTTCTACTACTTCTACTACTCTACTCTTATTATTGCTCCAATTACTGCTTCTATTGTAACTACTTGTAAGTTTAAGGGCATTAAGATGAAAATTTCAAAAAGTATACGACTATACAGGTTAAAAAAGAGCAAATCGACAATATCATAGCAAGGGCTAATTGTATTAAGCTGAGTAGTTATACTGCTGCTGTGACTACTATTACAACTATGCCTAAGGGTATGAAGGTGAACTTTTCAGAGAATATTTCTGAAAATTGCTGTTGTACAGATGACAAACTGCCATCTGTTGTTAAAAGGCCATATTAGCAATATCTTAGGAACAGTTTCATATGTCAAATTAAAACTTACAACGCTTGCTGTAGGGGATGTTGAACTAACCAGAAGACAATATTTGCATCATAATATTACTGCTTCTACTCCTACAACTACTATTATTATTATTGCTACTACTACTGCTACCAAAGCTAAGGCTACTACTATTAAATTTAATCCCACTGCTACTACTATAACTACTGGTGCTACTAATACTACTAATAAATCTAAGTGTATTTAGGCGAAAATTTTGGGCAATATTGTAGCTGTATTGAAATTAATCGAAACACACTATGCCCACATAGGTTGTCAAGAGGATGTACCAGCAATTCTTCAGGACCGGATCATAGTGTTAACTTAAAAATTTCGTCATGTATTGAAGGGGATGTTGAAAAAAGGTGCTATGTGCATCCTGCTACTACTGCTACCACTGCTACTACAACTATTGTACTACACAAGCTAAAGGTATGAATGTGGAGCTTTCAAGGAATATTTAGGTCGATGTTGAACTACAAGAAAAACAATTCTAGTCATTTAGAATGTCAAAATGGCGACAAATCAATATTGCAATAATAGCTTAATTCACTAAGATTGACCTTTCAGGACAAGTTGTAGTGAATTTTGAACTAGCCAGAAGACACTATGTTTATAATTTTGATACTACTTCTATGGTTACTGTGACTATTGATACTTAAGGGCATTAAGTTGAAACGTTTAAGGGGAGTTTCAATTAAACGAAAAAACTAAACGCATTCAAGCATTAAAGTGCATATAAGAAATATCATAGGCAACGCTGCTCTATCACAACAAGTAATATCATTGATATTTTAAAGGAGCTAATTTGGTTGGAAATTCAAAGTTCTAGTTGCTTTTTTAAGAGTCAAAAGTGATTAGAGGGCAACTAGCCCTCCTCTTTAGCTCATAATTTTCCAAACACTTCCAATCAAAATTTAAGATATCTATTTTGTTCAGCATAGCTGAACGGTCTTGTAACTGTATCTCTTGGACTATTGCATAGGTCAACCCCCCACAGTTATGCAATTTGCCCATTATGTTTAAAAATTAAATATTACCTTAAGATTAAATAAAAATGCACTGTGTTAATGCTAATTCCCAATAAGGCATTTCAGCAGTATCCCAAGAACGACTGAGGGTATTACGTTCAAGCTTTCGGGACTACTTCTGCTCTTAAAATTTAACCAAATCAAAATAGTGTAAGTTTATCCAAGCTGTCAAAGAGCGCAGACAGATTTTCTTGCAAATGGTATCAAATTTCCTTTTTCAAGTCAATTAGAGGAGATATAAAACTGAATTAAACACTACTATTTGTGTCCAGATTTTTAAAAGGGTGTATGTTGTTAAAAATTGCTGAAAAATTTTCTCCAGCATGCAAATAGCAGGCCAAACTATGAACTCTTAAAAAACCGAAAAGATTTAAACAATAATTTTCTTTTTTCCTGAAAAGCCTATGTCAATATAAAACGAACAGAAATTAATTCAAAAAACTTCTTCCACGAAATAAGTTCTTCAAAGAAAAGTAAAGAAATCCATTAAACCAAAAATGAGCAAAATAAAATCAAATAATCTACCAAGATTAAAACTCAAATAGCGACGAAGACCACACTGCCTTTCCATCATAAACAAATAAGTAGAACAACAGGGAAATTTTTATACAAGACAGTGGAACGCAACTTTAAATGAATATTTCGACCCTATATCCAAGGGCCGTCCTCAGCAAAACAGACGAAGAGAATAAAAACACTATAAAAGAAACTTACATTAAAATTCAATCATTAAAACTGTTTTAAAAAATGTTTTAAAACAGCCCTAATATCATTACTTCAAGAGTCCTGTTTGAACTTCCTTGAAGTAATGATATTAGGGCTGTTTTAAAACATTTTTTAAAACAGTTTTAATGATTGAATTTTAATGTAAGTTTCTTTTATAGTGTTTTTATTCTCTTCGTCTGTTTTGCTGAGGACGGCCCTTGGATATAGGGTCGAAATATTCGTTTAAAGTTGCGTTCCACTGTCTTGTTTAAAAAAAAAAAAAAAAAAAAATCCCTGTTGTTCTACTTATTTGTTTAAGATTAAAACTACCACAAGTCAGGTTCAATAAATAAACGAAATCCAAAACGAACAGAAATTACAATAAAGAACCCAATCAAACTCAAAACGATCAGAAATTAACATCAGTAGGGCCCAATACCCCTATGCCTTCCCAAGACCAGAGCATAATTTGCACTTTACCAAAGAAAATTTAAATGTTTTTACTTTTATAACTTTAATAAATCGAATATTTATTTTTTGGCTTAATGGAGTTCTTTACTTTTCTTTGAAAAACTTATTTTGTGAAAAAAGGTTCTTTAATTAATAACAAAAAAGATAGAGACAACACTTCTGAAATAATAAAGCCAAAACTTTGCAATAAACAAAAATTGATTATTGATTTGTATTATTTATTTATAATTTCTACCATAGACATTACGGCCTATAGGCATATCTCATTGCAAAATAACAAACAGGATACAGGCAACACTTCTAGTACCAAAAAAAACAAGAATTTTACAATAAATAAATGAGAAAATATACCATATTAATACTATAGATGTTACATTCCTATATACTGCCTTCTGTGAAAAGAGATACATCAATAGGATATTTTTTCATCTTATGCAACATTGTAAAACTTAGCATACCGTATTCAATTTTATGAATATTCTTTTGGTACTAAGCAAACCGCAGTTTGCTTTACATAAAACAGCTGATGAATGTTTGTCAAACTTCTAATGGCTATTGAAAATAATACCCTGATCTCTGAAAAAATCAACAGAGCACACTACTATATTGTCAATGAAAAACCAGTATGATACTGCTTTTGCTAGATAAAATGATTTATTAATCAAAAATAAATACAGGCAAATTTGCAAAATAAATTAAACCAAACATGATATACTTCCTTAAGCATTGTCATTAAAATGCTGAGTAAAATAAGGGACAAATGTTTTATAATATCTCTTGGTGCTAAAAGCTGGGGACAGACAATTCTTTTTGATGGTTCAGAATTTTGTTTTTGGTTCTTTAATAGGATTTCTCAAGGTTGGATAATAAACCACAATGAGTTGGAGTCATAAACATTTTATGACAAATCAATATGTGAACTCTTGTCTATAACTGTCAAAGGAATACAAGCTGAGTTGTTTCAGTGCGTCAGCATATATTGAGTAGTTGTGTCCAATCATTATTTTTACAGCTGTTCTTTATGCCATCTCAAATATGTCTGATTGGTCTGTTGTCATGTCTGGATGCTAAACGTGGATGCCTGGATAATTGCAGCAAACATATTTCAGATCATCAGTTGGCATGCAAAACCTCTTTTGGTTAGAGAAAGAATGTAAAAGTGAGGCACCTTTTTTAATCAGATAGTCAATATGATTATTCCATTTTAAATATTTATCCAAAACTATTCCAAGTATTTCAACTTTTTTCTTTTTTGGTAGGAACTATATGAAGTCTGGAAAAGGAAAAGTCAGAAAGGAAATTCTGAATTTCCTTTGTAGAAAGGAAAAAGTCATAGGAAAGCTCTTATTTCTCACTAACTGTCAGTTATACCTATCTCAGTTCAAGGGGTTGGGGGCAGCCATCCTATGCTTTAGCACACCCTTGCTGTTTACCTTCCCCAGATTTCTCCAGGTACCCATTTAGAATTGGGTCAACTGTGGCAGAGCTTACAGATTTTGTGCCACTGATCCCCCAACTGTAGATGAATTTAGACAGTATAATCAAGCTGAATAATACTTGGCTACTAAAGTGTTGGCGCATATAAAAAGCTCCTCCCACTTAACTTCTAATCAACACTGCAACAGAGAAATAGCCAGAATTTCATAAATAGTAGGAGAGGGATCCACGAAGTGGCGGGACTATTTGAAATTTGCCACAAAATGTTTTACCACAAAGGTGCAACTTAATAGTTTTAGCACAGATTATTTATTATGTTTCACAATAATCTATTGTTTTAGACAGTAATATTTCGCCGTGGAGCATCAAAACTTTTTTGTTCTTGGTAAGGAAAAATATTCCCTTGAATTTTTCCTCTTTTATACTCTTTTTTTTCGAAGGACATAAAAATTTTATGTCCTTCGAAATTCCTTCGAAATGATGTAGGACCTTTGTATTTCTTCTAATAACTGGTGAAATCTGGTGAAATAGCTATATCCAATAAAATACCAAACATCTGTTAAGAACTGTTTTTCGTGACATTCTTTGTGAGTTTTCAGAAAATTGAAGGACATCAAAATAGTTGTATTTGTATTATAAGAAGAATATAAACAATGGTTGTTGTTTGTGCTGTTGTAAATTTGTGCTGCGAACTTGCAAATTACATAAAACTTCTCTTCAAGAAAGCATTTTTTTATGACTCATTAAGTTAACCCTCACAATTCTTTTCATTATCTTTCCAGTTTTGGGTTACGTACAAGTTTGGTATAAAACTTGAAATGTTTCAGAAATGTGTTAAGAGTATTTAAAATTGTTTAATCATTCTAGTAACCAAAACAGCTTTATGGGGGCATTTGGTTGGGTAGGGAAACTAGTTCGAGTAAAAAGATTTAAGTCACCTTTATTCAGTCGTTCCATGAAGCCTTCAAAACGACGGCACATATCATTTACTTTGGTAGTTACGCATGCACTTATCTCTTCTCCGCATGCAGGGACCTCGGTTGGCTCAAAAATGACGAATGTAGGAAGTTGACGCTTTTCTTTAGCTGATGTGGCAAAGAATTTCACAATCTCCAGGACATTTTCTTCATCTTTAACTGATTTACGGAAGGGGTCCGGTAGGCCAGATTTTTGTAGGATCAATTCTTTTGCACTCAGTATATTATCTCCGGAGAAAAACTCCACAGCGCGATTAATAATCAATTGATGTTTTATTCCGGCTAGCATTGCTCTTGAAACAAAATTTAACACCGCATTCCAAATGATGTTTTCCATGTCTATATTTTATAATCATTAATCACGAATATATATCCAAAAATTCACCTTTAGCTTGATTTTTCATCAACCTTAATTGCTGCATTAATTCAGTCCAAAAAATATAAGCAGTACCAGATTGCGTCAGAATAAAAAGTCACTTAATACTTTAATCCTTTTGAGATACAAACCATTCACATAGGTGTTTTCGCTTTGAAATCTAGTTTAAATCTAGGTCGCAAATTATTTTCCTCTGCCACACACATGCTTGCCTGTGAAAAAATCTAATGTGGCTTATCTTTATACTTGTTTATATGTTCTCCGGAGCAGTTCGGTCTGGCTTTGTCTAATGGTTGAGATAGTGAATGATTATGCTGTTTAAATTTATCTACAGTGGACCTCCCGTTCCAAACCAAATAACCAGGACTTGAACATCTATCGTTGTTGATGAGGGATTTTTAAACCAATTAAGTGGTTGAACAAACTTAAATGGTTTGTAAATTTTTGCCAATATATTGTTGAAAATATTCAGATGGCTCATAAGGAGTTAGACAAACTGAAATCTATAAAAAAAAAAAAAAAAAAAAAAAACTATCAAGCATGCATACAACAAATAGATTGAGATTCATAACTTCAGCTTCTTCCACTACTATATTTCAGTCAAGACTGTCAAAAGCCTTAAACAGGTCTGCAAATAATGCTTCAACATACACTCCACATTTTTTATAAATTTTTAAGGATGGTACGCAATATTGCGACCAAATAATGTACAATACTGTGTCAGGTCTAAATCCAAATTGCTGGGAGTGTATCTTATTTTCTATATTATCAAATGAAAATTTAAAAATAAAACTTTCAAATGCTCTTGAAAAGCCAATATTCTCAAAGTCTTTCTGTTGAAGATGCATATCAACTGGAAAGAAGATAAAGCTTTACATCATACACAAACATTTTAGTTGTCCTATGTTGGATTATTGTTACCTAGGGCAAATCATTTGTGAATAAACATGATAAAACTGGACCAAAGTAGTTACCGTGGGAGCTCCACTATAAAAACTACACTTCTTAGCATTGCACCTCACCATCACTAACTTTCTGCAACCTATCTGTTGGGTAGCCCATAGTCGAAGCCAGAGTTCTGCACCCAATCCGTTAATTTTGACAATTTTTCAATAGCAAAGGTATTGAAATCTTGTCAAATGCCTTACAAAAATCAACATAAATGCAATCGAACTTTTGATCCGAGTCATTCATCCGTTGAAAATCATTAATTACTTCCATTAAATACATGTTATGATACCTTGCTGTGCTATTCTTTTTCTTAATGTGCCACAGGTTCCCTATTTTCAAAATGATTTTAGATACAACTCTTTCCATAATTCTTGAAAAATTTGAAGTGTTTGAAATTGGTTCTATCTCTGCCTTTTATTACGAAGCTGAACGTTTGCCATATTCTAAACAAAGATTAAAAAGACAGGCAAGGGTTTACTAAACAAGGAGCCGATTCCTGTATAATAACATTTATAACACCATCAATATCAGGATCTTTATCAAACATAACTTTTGCATATGTTCTGGGGCTACATCAGAGTCAGTATGTCAAATAAATACACATTCAAATGGGAATAAGCCCATTTATTAGACAGTGAAAACAGATACAAAGGTCTGGATATTTCGACCACATATACACCGATCATCATAAGCAGAAATACTCATTCTGCTGACGATTATTGCTGTATATGTGGTCGAAATATCCATACTTTTGTATCGTGTTTTCACTGTCTAATAAGATGGACTTATCCCCATTTGAACGTTTGTTTGTTCGTCATAGAAAGGCAGTGCGGTCTTGGGAAAAATACCTAATTTAAGGTATTACGTCGAAAAGTCAGCGTGTTAAATGACTATTATGTAAAATTATTGAGAACAGCACTAAGTACCTTTAGTGCTGATCTGAAGTAATTCTGCTTTTCTATCACCTGCAGCAGGTCATGTGCCCACCATTTCCAAAATTGGAGATGCACATCCTTTGAAATTTTTTTATAAGAATAAAAGTGCTAGAATGCAACACTGATCAAATCCACAGGTGGGCTTGGTTCTGCTGGGTTAGAGAGCTAAGAGTAATTTATTGCTCCAGAGGTATTCCTTCATCCAGCTTGTTCATCCTTCTATGTAAGTCATGCATGAGATCTGTTGCTAAATATAGCTGGCCTTTCTACTGGAGTGCTCAAAATCTGCTCGGCAGCATTCCATGAGGTTCACAATAAGACTAAGTATAGGTGGAGTACCACCATAAATTATCTGCTACTTTAAAGTTGAGATTGAATTTAGAATCTATGACTGCTTTTACTAGAACCTCTACTCATCTCCTTTTTGAGTAAGTTTATCACCTTGCATTGTTGTTACCTCAAGAAGGAAAAACACTTAAAAGTAGCTTTGTTCAGTGCTGACTTCTGTCTTTAACCATCTCATTCAGGAGGCTGTTCCATCAAAGCCATCTGATGATCTCTTTATGTAGAGGTTTACTAAATTTATAGACCTTAATGAGTAGAGTTGGTGAGAGACTAGCAGTATGTTGGGCACCTATGTTGTACATGGTGCTGTAATTGATACTATTTAAAGAATGTTTTACTCAGTATTCTTGCAGTGTAAAGCAATTACACTGGGATTTTGTTCTGCCCTTCAAATTGCTGGTTTGTTTATATATAAGGTTGGATACCCTTGCTAATAAGATATACAAGTGGTATGATTGGCTCCAACAGATCTGAGACACTTCAATTCTCTTAATTTGCATAACTGCTAGAAGCCAAAAGTAAATAAATAAATAAATAAATTCAGTAAATAAATACAGCCATGAATAATTATATAATGTAAATCTTCGATTCTAAATCGCATAAAACAAATCTGTAGCATGACTCATTATTTTATAAAAGGAAAAACTAATAGTATTGTGACATACATACAATGGAAGTTCTAAGTGTAAATGGTCCAAGCCTCAAAATTATATATGGTTTTGTCTTGGATGCGGAGGGGGTAAAGAAAACCATGCACAAAAAAAGTTATTTTTATCTAAGTAGTTTAACTTTTGCCCGGAATGAAATAGGGGTTTTTCCAAACTTTGCGTTTTTCTTTTATTTTTCCGTTCAAAACTAGGATTAGCTCTGAAAAGGGCAACTTCTATGTTCATACATAAGCTACTACTGTTTTTATTTTATTTTTAGCTTTCAGAGCCCAAGCTCTTATTAAGCCAAATTATCTATATCAGACAAAACGGAAAAGCTTTAGAACAACTATCGGAGTAGGTGTTGGACTATTTGTATCTTGGACAATTTACAAAAATCGCTACATCGAAATAAACCCATGGATGCAAAATGTAAAAGCCACTAAATGGTTTTTGGAATTACCTTCTGTCTTAGCTGCAGTAACCATTGAAGAGCCTTTAGAAGAGGATATTAATAAACTGGATCCCAAATCTAAAGCCCATGAAATTGAAAGTCTTGATATGAGGAAGGATCATAATTTTATTGCTGATGTTGTTGAGAGAACTGCTCCTGCTGTAGTTTATATTGAGATCAAAGATAGCAGAAGGTAAAGCCTGCAAATCTATATCTAATAACAGTTTGTATTATTGAATTTATAACAGCAAACAGGGCAGTGAAGAAGGGGGATCTCCCCCACCTCAATTCTTTTTTTCTTTGGACTCTGGAAAAAATAGAGAATAAAGTCGTGTAGATTCCTTTTTGTCCCCCCTCCCACCATTCTATCTGTAAGAGATGGACTTATCCACACCCCTGCTAATAAGAAGAGTCTATATCCTGGTACCCTGTCGTAGCACCGTGGATTGAGTCTCTGCTGGGCAATGCGGGGCCCAGGGATCAATCCCAGCTGCAGCAAAGTTCGGTGACATGCTTGCTACTTGTCTCTGTAAAAAAAAGACCCAGCAAGTGAAACCTCATACTGACGCCCCATGCGCCAGCAATGGCTCTGGAGGATCCTTACCCTTTTACATCTCCTGGTGAAGGAGGGGGGGGGGCTAGTACCAAAAAGTGCATTTTTTTTCTTTACACCAATCTCAGGAGGGCTGGGAATTACTTCCTGTCACTTGTTATCTTCCTTTATTTTCTGAAATAAATGAAATGCAGAGAAATTAACTCAGAGACCAGCAAGGTCAATAAGTTTCCAAAATTATCATAGGCAGTGCGTTAGCGCTGCCTAAGTAAAGAACGATGTGGGCATAATGTGTTTTTTTTTGTTTGTTTTTTTTTTCTCCATACCCGGGCACTTCGTATCAAAGGAGCTGCCGTAGAAACTTCGAAAAGGGCTCATTCGATTGGAAATTGGAGTGAGCAGTGACCTTTTTAATAGTCGAAAGTGATTGGAGGGTAACTAGCCCCCCCCCCCCGCTCACGCCCATCATTCCCCCAAACACATCTCTTTTGAGATGGCCATTTTGTTCAGCGTAGTTGATTTCCAGATAGAAAATATGTTTTTGAGGAGGACACTCCCCCACAACCCTCGGGGCAAGGGTTTTAAGTTATGCCCTGAGGGCATATAAGAACGATGTTGGGAAAATGGCAAAATGTACTATTTATTATATTTTCCTTTAGAGCAGGGCACTTCATATGGAAGGGGTCTTCGTAGAAACTTCAAAAGGGGATCCTTCCATTGGAAATTGAGAGTTCTAGTAAACTTTTTAATAGTCAACAGTGATTGGAGGGCAACTAGCCCCTCCCCCCCCCCACGCCCATCATTCCCCAAACACATCCAATCAAAATTTTGAGATAGTCATTTTGTTCAGCGTAGCTGATTTCCAGATAGAAAATATGTTTTTGAGGAGGACACTCCCCCACAACCCTCAACTCAATTTTACTATTTATAGAAAACCAACACAAAATAATAGATATTTGCATTTTAAATCAAACCACCCCCACAAGTTAAAAGAGCAGTCGTAATATCCTTTGTCAATCATGCCCTAAACATTTGTTCTGATTCCCACATCAAAACAGAATTAAAATTTATCAAGGACATACTTTTTGGAAATGGGTATCCTACTTTATTTATTAATAGTGTGATTAACTGTAGACTGAATAGACATTCCTGTTAAATTAATGATAGTTTACCATGTGAGATTTCTGACAAGCCCTTAATTATAATATACCTCCCCTGCATCCCAAAAATCACTACAAATCTTAAAAAAGTTTGCAAAAAAAATAATCTGTATGTAGTATTCACAAATAATTTTAAAATCATAAATTTTCTAAATTCTGGTAAAGATAAAACCCCAGTTACTCACCGAAGTGGGGTCTATCAAATACCATGCGATTGTGGCAAATATTATGTAGGTAGAACACCAGAATTTAGAAAAGCGAATACAACAGCATAAAGATGATACAGTCAAAGCTCTAAATTCTAATATTTCCGCTGTTTCATCTGGATCTGCATTAGGCCGCCATATTTTTCAAAATCCTAGCCACAATATACTTTTTGATGAATCCACCCTTATTACCAACGACCTAGGCATTAAGCAGGTAGTCCGAGAATCAATTGAAATCAGACTTAAGATTAATAATAATATTTCCTAAAATAGGGACTTGGGGGAATATACACTAAATTCTCTATACACAAATTTAATTAAAAATGATCTTACAAAATATTAAAAAAAACAATAGACATTAACACAGAACTGGTCACAAAAAGACCTTTGAGGTTAGCTGCTAAAAAGGCTGGATTAGCAATAAGAACGTGTTTTTAAATTATTTTTCTTTCATTTTATTGAATCGCCTTGTTTTACCTTACTTTTTATCAGTCCTGGTTAAAACTTCGCTGAAGTAAGGATGCTTGGACTGTTTTGAAAAAAAATTTAATTTTTGGTTTTATTGGTCGCATGTTGTTGTGAGTCTTTTTTTTATATATTTTTGTCTTGCTGAGGACGGCCCTTGGACATAGGGCCGAAATATTCATTCAAATTATCTCCACTGTCTTGCAAAAAGATTTCCCTATTGTTCTTCGTGCTTTTGTTGTTTGATAAGGTTTTTATAGAAGGTGTTGTCGTAGAAACTTCAAAAAAGGCTCATTCAATTGGAAATTCCAAATGGCTAGTGCCCTTTTTAATAGTCGAAAGTGATTGGAGTGCAACAATTCCCCCCCCCCCCTCCCACGCCCATCATTTCCCCAAACACACGCAATCAAAATTTTGAGATGGTTATTTTGTTCAACGTAGTTGATTTCTAGATAGATAATACGTTATTGAGGAGGACACTCCCTCAGAACCCTCGGGGAAAGGGTTTTAAGCTATGCCCTGGGGGCATATAAGGTTTTCATAGGAGGCGTTATCATAAAAACTTTAAAATAGACTCATTCGATTGTAAATTCAAAGGGCATAGTTCCCTTTTTAATAGTCAAAAGTGATTGGAGGGCAACTAGCCTTCCCCCACGCCCATCATTCCCCCAAACACATCCAATAAAAATTTTGAGATAGTCATTTTGTTCAGTGTAGTTGATTTCCGGATAGAAAATATATTTTTGAGGACAATCCCTCACACCCCTCAGGGCAAGGGTTAGCCATTTTGTTCAGCGTAGTTGATTTCTAGGTAGAAAATATGTTTTTGAGGAGGATACTCCCCCAGAGCCCTCAGGGCAAGGGTTTTAAGTTATGCCCTGGGGGCTAATAAGGTTTTTATAGAAGGCGTTGTCGTAGAAACTTCAAAAGGGGCTCGTTCGATTGGAAAATCAAAGGGCTAGTGCCCTTTTGAATAGTCGAAAGTGATTGGAGGGCAACTAGCCCCCCCCCCATGCCAATCACTCCCCCGAACACATCCAATCAAAATTTTTAGATAGCCATTTTATTCAACGTAGTTGAAGGTTTTGGAAATTTGGTCTTTAGACATGTCAAACCTTCCCCCCAGAGTCCTCAGATAAAGAGTTGCAAGTAAAGTCATGGGGGCATGAACTGTTCTTAATGAAATCCTTGGCGTAAAAGCTTCAAAAGGGCTTATTCAATTGGAAATTGAAAGGGCTAGTGCCTTTTTAATAGTTGAAAGTGATTGGATAGCGACTAACGCCCCTCTCATGCCCACCATTTTCCCAAACACATTGAATTAAAATTTTGAGGTATCCATTTTGTTCAACGTTGTTGAAAGTTCTGGAAATTTTGTCTTTTAGGATTATAACCCTCTCAGAGCCCTCAGTGCAAGGGTTGTAAGTTATGCCCTGGGGCATATAAAGTTTTTATTGAAAGTTTTGTCGTAGAAAATTTAAAAGGCCTCATTCAATTGGAATTTGAAAGGGCTAGTGCCTTTTTTAATAGTTGAAAGTGGTTGGAGAGCGACTAACGCCCCTCTCACGCCCACCATTTTCCCAAACACATGCAATCAAAATTTGAGATATCCATTTTGTTCAACGTAGTTGAAAGTTCTTGAAATTAGATCTTTTAGGATGATAACCCCCTCAGAGCCCTCAGTGCAAGGGTTGTAAGTTATGGCCTGGGGGCATATAAAGTTTATGTAGAAAGTTGTTATAGAAATTTCAAAAAGGGCTCAATTTATTGGAAATTGAAATTGCCCTTTTTAATAGTCGAAAGTGAGTGGAGAGTAACTAACTCCCCTCTTAGGCCCACCATTTTCCCAAAAACATTCAATCAAAATTTATAGATAGACATTCTACCCAACGTAGTTTAAAATTCTGGAAATTTAATTTATAGGGATTACGAACCCTCCAGAGGCTCAACGGAGCAGGTTTTAATTTCGACCCCGGGTGCATTTAAAATATACATAGATAGAGTTGTTTTAAAACTTCAAATGGGGCTCATTCAATTGGAAATTGAGAGGGCTAGTGCCCTTTGTAATAGTCGAAAGTGATTGGAGGGTAACTAACCCCCCTCTCACGCCCACCATTCCTCCAAACACATCCAATCAACATTTTCAGATAGCTATGTTGTTCAACGTAGTAGAACGTTCTGGAAATTAGGTGTTCGAGGATTACACTCCCCCACCCCAGCCCTCAGGGCAAGGGCAGTAAGTTATGCCCGGGGGGCATATAAGGTTTTTATTGAAAGCGTTGTCGTAGAAACTTCAAAAGGGCTCATTTGATTGGAAATTCAAAGGGCTAGTGCCATTTTTAATAGTTGAAAGTTATTGGACGAGTGTCTACCGTCCCTCTCACGCCCACCATTTCCCCAAACACATCCAATCAAAATTTTGAGATAGCCATTTTGTTCAGCGTAGTTGAAAGTTCTGGCAATTCGGTCTTTGAGGATGACAACCACCCTAACAGACCTTAGGGTAAGGTTGTAATTTATGCCCTGGGGGCATATAAGGTGTTTATAGAAAGCGTTTTCGTTTCCAAAATGATTCATTCAATTGAAAATGGAAAGATATAGTGCCCTTTTTAATAGTAAAGCGTGATTGAAAGGTTTGACCTTTTTATAGTAAAGATTGATGTGGGTATAATGTACTATTTTTTGTTGTTGTTGTTTAGACCAGGTCACTTCGTATCGAAGGAGTTGTCGTAGGAACTTTGAAAAGAGCTTATTCGTTTGAAAATAGAAAGGGCTTATGCCCTCTTTAATAGTCGAAAGTGTTTGGACGGCAACTAATGCCCCTTCCACTCCCACCCTCCCACGCCCACCCTCCCATTTGCCTATTATGTTTAAAAACTAAATGTTGCCTTAAGATTAAATCAAAATACACTGTGTTAATGCTAATTCCAAATAAGGCATATCAGCAGTATCCCAAAAACGACTGAGGGTATTAGGCCTATGTTCAAAGTTTCGGGGCTACTTCTGCTTTTAAAATTTAACCAAATCAAAATAGCGTAAGTGTATCCAAGCTATCAAAGAAAGTAAACAGATATTTTTTGCGAATGGTATCAAGTTTTTCATTTCAGATCAACTAGAGGAGGTATGAAACTAGATCAAACAGTAATATTTGTGTCCAGATTTTTAAAAGGCTGTATGTTGTTAAAAATTGCTGAAAATTTTTCTCCAGCATACAAATAGCAGGCCAAACTATAAAGTCTTAAAAAAGGAAAAGATTTAAAGTATTATTTTCTTTTTCCTACAAAGACTATGCCAATACAAAACGAACAGAAAATTAATTAAAAAACTTTTTCCACAAAATAAGTTTTTCAAAGAAAAGTAAAGAACTCCATTAAACAAAACATGAGCAAAAATAAAATAAAATAATCTATCAAGCGTGAAACTACCACAAATCAGCATCGATAAATAAATGAAACCCAAAAAGAACAGAAATTACAATAAATAACCGAGTCAAATTAAAAACGAGCAGAAATTAACATAAGTTGGGCGCAAAACCCCTATGCCTTCCCAAGGCCAGAACAAAATTTACACTTTACTGAAAAAATACAAATGAATGTGCATTGTCAGTTTAATATACATATACTGATATTTAGTCATCAATATGTTAATATTATTTGATTTATTAAAGTTATAAAAGTAAAAACATTTATATTTTTTCATTTGTCTATTTTGTTTATAGGAAAGATTACTTCGGTAAACCGGCAACACTGTCAAATGGTTCCGGATTTATAGTGAAGGAAGATGGATTAATTTTGACTAACGCACACGTTGTTGTGAGCAGACCTTATGCTCGAGTCCATGCAAGTATTTTATCTATTTTTTCTGCTTTGGCTTTCATTAAACAACTATATTCAGAAAAAAACTTCAGTAACTGTTATCATTCTCATGAGTACGGCAATGTTATTTATTGACTTTTTTTTAGGAAATTTAAAAAAAAATGTAGAAATAAAGCCGTGTTTACTAGAACGCAGGTTCTGGGTGGCTAAGTTTAGAAAAAAATACGAAATAAGTTAATCATTATTATTAACGTTAAAAAGACGTTAATTATCTTAAGGGAATATTCTCGCCACCGGCAAAAAAGTGCCAGTTACATATACCCGATTGTAAGCAAAGCTGGATTATAAAGCCATCTAGGGAAAACCAGCATTTTTCTCAACTAAAAAGTAAATTGCTTGAAAAGCGTGAAAAAAAAGAATAGTGAGGAAAAGTGATTGATGTCCTTGTAAAGTGATGGTGTCCTAATCATCATATCTAGATAAACTGACATTAAAAATTGCCGCTGTGATTCTGCAAGTTATTCAAACTTTTATTTATTTCATGAAATGATTATTACACAAAAGAAAAAAGTGAGGTTCATAGGTCTTTTTAATGCCGCAAGGGTAATCTTTTTCTGCTAGCAGCCTGGATTTGGTCTCCAAGATCATGAATACTCACCCAGCAGCCACTAGTCATAAATAGCAGCGGAATAGGAAGCCGTCTTTGCTACCCAAGCTCGTGAGTATCACCCTTTAGTAATGCCTCATTTCTAATGGGCTGCTTCTGTATTGCGGTATAATATATGAAGGCATGGATATATAATGAGGCGGAGGTAATAGGCTTCAAAATGCTTCTGCAGGAGGTTGACCCTTGTTTTTAGAAGAGCATTGCCAAGTTTGGATAAAAATGCACTGACCAAAATGAGCCCAGACTTGCACAAAGCCTTCATGCAGGTGGAGGTCCTGGGGACCTCTAGTTGTCTGGTTCTAAGCTGGCTTAAGCGCTTTGTGTAGACTGTAGAAGAAGTCATTAGTCCCTAACAAGTGCTTGACTATTGTTATGGGAGAACATGGTATCAAATGAGAAGGTAAAACTTTTGTAGATTTAGATTATACAAATGGTTTGATTGTCTTAGATGAAAGTGTTAGCAAAATGAACGAACTTTTGGATGTTTTGAGAGTTCAGGATATAAGATTAGGTTAGAAATTAATGGTAGTGAGGGTACTAGAAAAAAAAATTATATAGGAAAAAAGAGGGAAGTTGGGGAACGAGAAAATTGATACTGTGGTACCTTTACTTCACTGCTCAGTATTTTTTGTAAAGACGGTGAATTCATTGAAGATTTAAAAAGTAGAATATGCTATGCACAGGGTGTTTTTTTTCATTGTTGGAAAAGTAGTTGAAATGGCTCTGAAACGTGGGCGCTTCGAAAAGCTGAGGAAGATTTGTTAAATTTTTTTCAAGGGGAATTGTCTTCCGATAGTTTTAAGTACTCGTTTTACTGACCGTATGTTGAACATTAAGCTGTACAAAACTGGTTCAGTCCCACTTTCTAGGACTATAAGGAAAGAATGGATGAGATGGCTCGGCCAAGTTTGCAGATGAAGGATGACAGGTTGCCAAGGATTATACTTTTTGGTCATTGATTGATGTGCTCTTTGGTTGAATTTTTTTCTGATGAAAGTAAAGAGCGAAGTTTAAACTTAAAACGAACAAAAATTACTGCTTCACAGTTTGTGCGACATATTTGGAAAACCTTTTCGAATAAACTGGCTCGTGATAGCTCTTTGTACCTGTAGAATTCTGAAAACGAACACTTTACTGAAAACAAAAAATCGACGCAACGAAACAGGAACAGAAACAACCTTAAGTGGTCTACCGAAAATTAAAGAATAATCCATAAAGATCTCAATAGTCTTTTATCGGCTGTGAAACTATTATATTTTACTAAATAATTTCAACTGTCTAAAAAAGTCAAGAAATATTTTTTAGATATCCATAAATATAGGGAATATTAAGAGTCAGTTTATTTAAGATAGTTTTTTTTTTCAAAAATATGTTGTTTAAGGTAATTTCATGTTATTGTTAATACAATTTTTCTGCTGCAATGCTGGAAAGATTTTGAGCTTCTCATTGGAAAGTATACTTTAATTATTTTTGCCACTAAGATTCTAATTTTGCTGTTTCCAGTAACCTATATATTACATGCTAGAAATTTAAGACAATAAGATAACCTTGACCTCGAAGTTTTATCATCAGTCGATACGGCTTTTCTGTGGTATAACTGTTCATAATACATCAGTTTTATTCACAAGAATTTGGATTCCAGTCCCTATTCCTTCTTTTAACATTATAATTAATTTGCCAGTGTAAATTTCCCAACAAAAGCTGGGTTGTTTTTTCTCTCTAGCCTATATGAGAAACCTACTTTAGAGAAATTTATACCCAGATAAGTGTCAAGTTTGAGTTAGGGTGTTCCGCCATAGAAGTTGTTTGTAAAAAAATTTTACACTCTTTCTCTTGTTTGCATAAAATTTGAATTTTGATATTTCTCATTCTTGTATGTTTTTTTTTGTCATCAAAAATATGCTACTTAGGACTTTTTTTTTGTTTGGTATGCCAAAAAAAACACGTGCTTATAGCCCAAAAATATTGGCCGTCTAAAATTCAAAATGCATTCCCCAGAGGTTTAAGCAAAAGATGAGGGGAAAAGTCTCTAATTTTAAAAACGAACACAATATGATACAAACTATACTCTTCTAATGTTAGTAGGTTTCATGGAGAATAATAACCGATGTTTCATTTTGAAAAAGAATAAATAGAACAGTAGACGTCTAGAAATTTCTTGGGTGTCACCGACTAATGCAACAGGGCCGGTAACAGAATGGGTGTATCTAACTGGGGTTGGGGTATCTAACTCGAATTTTTTTTTTCGTTTTGCACAGGTTGGAGTTTGAATTGGGTTGACCGAAGTAATACTGATACGGAAACAAGAAAGAGAATCATAATCAAATTTGTCACTTATAAATTTTGTGGAATAATGGTCAAGTCTCTACAGGAAATCAGGAAATCAGAACTTTCGAACTCCTTCCTAGATTATGACCTCGCTTATTAATGTTTTTTTTTAGGTTAAATTGTATGATGGAAGAACTTTTGAAGGTTATGTTGAAGATGTAGATGTTAGAACGGATTTGGCAACAATTCGAATTCCTTGTGTGAGTACTTTATCTTTTTTTTTTCAGAAAAAGCGTATGTTTTTTATATTGACTCTAAAGCCAATCACAGAGACCCAGGGGATGGGAAGCCCCCCTCAGGTTCGATACGAAGACTCCTTGAAGCAAAGTAAGTGCCTTAAATTCAGTTTCCTTCATAAAACTCACAGACTCCCCCTCTTCTTAAGACTCGTACTTGTATCCCCATATGGCGCGTGTACCTTCCTTATCTAAGTTAATGACCCTGATTTGTGCTATTTATTCTTCTGTCCAATCTGTCCTAGGTGCTGCCCTTAAAGAATATTATCAAGTGTTAACCTTTCGTCTAATAAACATCGATAAGGATATCACCTCCCTATAGTTGCTCGTATCTTGGGCCCTCACCATAATAGGAATAACTCTTTGACCCTTGTATGCTTGTCATTCATTTTTTCTTGTGAAAAACTCAATTCTGCATTTAACATATTGGTCAAATTGTTCTAATTATTAATTGTTAGCATGCAGGTTTTCAACATTCATTTACTTTACAATTGGAACGAATATTATGTTTGTGCTCTGTTCATTGCGTTTTTCGGATGTTTGTTTGGTGACTAAAGAACAAGAGTTGTAAAATAATGCTAAAGAGTTTAAACATTTATGATGACTAAACCCCTGAGATGGGAATGTAGTTAAAAAAGACAAATAGTTCACATATATTCTTTGTTTCTCTCGTAGTATAATTATTTTCCTTTTGTTTTCTTTAAGGAAAACCTTCCGGTATTGCGGCTTGGAACTTCAGCGCATGTCAGGCCAGGAGAATGGGTCGTCGCAATGGGCTCTCCTCTGTCATTGGCCAACACAATAACCGTTGGTGTTGTTAGCTCTATTAACCGAGCAAGTGCAGAGCTTGGTCTCCATGGAAAACAAATGGAATATATCCAAACTGATGCAGCTATAACAGTAAATTTACCTTCTCTTTGAATACGAAATAAAGCTATCATGTTTTCCCTGCAGAGAAGGGCTACGTACACGGTCCCTATCCATATAATCTTAGCGTCTTGTGATTTTTATGATAGTTCTTTTTTTTTTTTTCTGCATTGACGAAACTTCGTGAAAACAGGGTGGGTGGTTCCAAAATTGGGGTTTTTCTTTCTATCTTCTTGTTTCTACTATTTATTTCTCGTTTCTTCTCTCGTTCCTACCACAGTTAAATTGCTTGTTTGAGAGGTTATATTAATTTTGTTCAATCGGGATTTTATTTGTTTCTTTTAGTATTATCATTTTCCATTTTCGACCATATGTCTTTAATGCTATAACTCTTGTGTTTTTTCTAATGTGGCTTTTGCTTCTTTTTTGCCTCTTGCATTGGATGAGATTACTGTTGTCGTGCAAGTGATAATCTAAGTGTGACCTCCGCCCGATGGGGACGGACGGCTAAATAATACAGTTTAAACATACTAGTGTCACAACAGTAATCTGCCTAGCTAAATAAACTTGAACTTTTAGCAATAATTTTTCTAAATAAAGTCATTTAATTTAAAAAAAAATTCAATTACTTAATTAAGCAGTGTGGCCTAATTTATCAAAAATGTTTGTCTATTTGAACCGTTATGGGGTGAATTACATCAGACCCACTAAGAAAATGTTACAATATAGAAATAAAATTCATTGTTAGTTTGTTTTTAAAAATGTCTGACTTTTATGTTTGAGTAAGAAGAATTTTGTTTAGATTTTGGTGGTAAAATATTTTGTGTTTTCCAGGTACTATTTCCTAGTTGTTGGGGAATGTCCTTGTAACTGTATAAAGTTAAGAAAACTCAGGCCCTTTGACACAAGAGTATAATTGGTCGCACTAACTTTTAAAAAGTTATTTCCAGCAAATATTGTCGATTGACTTTTTAAATGCTTTTCAAAGCCTAAAGGGTGGATTTCAATAAATCTTAATTTTTAGCAATAAAATTTTACCTTTTCTGTGATCCTCATGAATAAGGTTGATTAAAATATTAACATTTCATAAGCGAAAAATAGAATAAATTATTATTCTTGTTTTATGCTTGATTTTGCTGTTGTATATTTTGAGTCTACGTCGGAAAATTTTCCACAAAAATTTACATTACATTTTGAGTCCACGTCGGAATATTTTTTCCAAAAATTTACATCAACAGCGACACCAAATGATGGATTTGAAAATAACCTCAGCAGGCAAACCAGCGAAATTTAATAGTTTTTTTTTTAATGCAACCTAGACTTAATAAAATATTTCTATAAGTAAAAATCACTGGAGTAAAAATTTAGTTCGAAGAAAAGCCTTGAGAAAGAAAATTTTAAAAAGCTTAACGCTCAAACGACTATATGACTGAAAATTTGCCCTTAACTCAATTACAATGTTACTAAACTTGGAATAAAGACAACAATTTCATTATGTAACTGCAATACCAAGAAATTTGAAAGTTGATATTCTGTATTAAACATTCAATTTAAACTGCCACAGGGCTGGGGCGAGGACCTACGTAGTCAAAAATGTCTTTAATTCATAGAAAGAAAAGAAATGTACAATCCAAACTTAGAAAATCATCTTATTTCTAAAAATTACTTATGGAAGAATTTTCACCCAAAAAAAGGTTGAGGCCAAAAAGTTAGCAGTCTTTGGACTCATATGTTCAATGCATAAAACTAAAACCTAAAACCAATGCATATTGGTAATTTTCAGTAACATGACTGAAAATTATCTGTGGCTCACTTACTGTGCCATTCAACGAGAAATAAAAAAATTCAATGGATTTCAGCTCGTGAAATTCAACAATTGTGTTGCTTTGAACTACGCATATAACCTAAACTCAACACATTTCTTTTCTTTTAAAAAGTCTTTAACGCCGGGATTGCAGGTGCATATTTTTATGATGAAACTCCATTTTTGTGATATTGTAGCAAAGTATTTCCCACAACCAATGCATATTTCTTGCGTCTTTGGTAAATATCAAGTGAACTGAAATATTTCTATGGTGCTAAAATATCGGCGAAGAAAGCGAATTGTTAACAATTAAAAACTAGGAGAGCTCAAAGGTTTTTTTCCGGTAACAGCTTATCAATATTTTTCTCTGGTAGAATGCTGTCAATCAACAATTTTGTCTCCACGACCAATAACGGGTTTGTCGCTCATAATTTTGTGTGAAAGTGACCAACAGTTTAAAATACTGTTTGTCAAACAAACCTTGGCCAAATAAAGAGAGATTTCGAAATAAAAAATTTGTCAATAATATTTTCATAATTCAGAAAAACTTCGAAGACAAAAATTAGTTGGTTTGTTGTGTGTTCATCTTGTTACTTAACCTTAGTTCCTCCCACGCTGGCTGGCGCACAAGGCGACAACAGTGCCTCTCCACAATGATCTTTGAAGAGCTTGCGGCCAAAAATCTTCTAGAGATGTTCCCGCCAGGGTTGCATTTTTTCTCTAGGCATCGGCCAGGCGTCGCTTTCTGCTGTCCACACCTTCTAATGCTTGGGGGGGGCAGCACCAAATATCATGGGAGATCCTGCCATCGCACATACGGACCATATAGCCCCAATAGTGTCATCTACTACTAAGTAACTTCTGGACTATCAATGGTTATTTTGTTCTTTCACCTATGGTGGTGTTCGTAATTCTGTCAGACCATTGGATTCCCAGGATGTGCTGAAGGCAGTTATTCTTGCAACCGTGTCTTTGTTTCTCAAATAGTTTTGTCTGTGCCCATGTTTTACATGTGTGCATTAGTAGAGAAAGAGCATTGCTATTTAGTAGTTAGAGCTTGAGTCTTAGAGAATATGCAGAGATTTTCCAGATCTTTTTTAGTTTAGTGAAATCATTGCCTGCACAAGCAATGCGTGTAGTAATTTTGCGCTCCAGTCTTCAATCAGATTTTATGATGCTTCTAAGATACTTAGATCCTGTAACTTCCTCTGCCTCATCAGAACCGACATTGAGTGTCAGGTCTGGCATTGTATTTGCGTTGTTGCGCATGACTTTGGTGTTTTCAGTACTGATTGACAACTCCACTCGTCCGTCTAAGTTTGAGAGTTTTGTGGTGTTCTGGCGTAAGTCTTCTTTTAGATGAGAAAAGATTGCAATGTCACCACTAAAATCACCATCAAAGATAGTGCGGCTCTCGTTCAACTGGATCACTCAGATAATGTGATATGATCGAAGTATGTAACCAATGAGAATCGTGAAGAGTATAGCAGAGAGGATACAACCTAGGCGTACGCCGGAATGAACCCAATACCATTCCATCCTGTACAGCGCCCAGCTGGTAATTATATAAAACAACGATACTTCTCATAATCGTAAATAGCTAAAAAAAAGTATTATGGCTTGGAGTAAAGGATTAAAGGTTTTAGAATGTAATAAAGCATTATGCAATTGAATTTGGAAATTTCGTCAGTTTCTTAAAAAAAATGTAATATAATTTTTTTTTCTTGTGAATGATTGTTGATCCAAAAGTGTGCATGATCAATCTGCTCTCGTGTTAGCATAGCATCACCAGCCACAATTGTTGAAATCAAAAGAAAAGCTTTATATTGTCACAGTTACGCGAAAATAAGTCTATTTATCTCTATTTTCTTACTAATCTTCTATTTAAATTTATTTCATGTTTGCTACTATTTGTCCTGTAAGTCAGTTTTTCTGTTTGTATGAATGCTGGTTGCAGCATTTGACATGCAGTATTCATATGCAGCTCAGTTCGTAGACATTTGTATGCAGCCGAATTGTTTACTGTGTCTATGGTATAATAATAATTATGATATCTTTTGTAATGTCCGCTTAAATTCTTAAGATAAATAGTGGAGCAGAAACAAGAAAAAAAGAAAAGAATAGGACCCTAGGGTAATAAAAGGCTTCGAATGAAGGAAAAGGCTTGGTGATTATTTACCCACTTCCCCAAGAATCACCAAAGGTGATTTATTTATTATTTTTTTTTGCAAAAACACTGTCTGCAGTATACATCATTTTTTTTTGACAAGCAGAGATTTTTCTGTATATCTACAACTTGTATCTTACAAAATTAAGTAGAGGGAAAATTTATCCCTTAATGTGCATACCCTAATTGCTTCCTCCTAATAAAAAAAAGAGATAAAACCGAAAGCCTGCATTGAATTCAACATAAAAAAGAGATAAAACCGAAAGCCTGCATTGAATTCAACATATATAACTATGCGGTCTCCATGTAAACTCTTGGGTTTACACTAAGATTCAAGTTTTCGAGGGAGGACTTCAAAGACCTTTATAGATGATCATTGACAAGGAATGACTAATTCAACATGTAAATAAATGTTTCAGATAAATAGTTTTTATGAAGCGAAAGTAATTGGGGCATATACATAATGGGAAAAAAATATGCATTATTTTACGTTCTAAGGTAGTAGCTGTAAATACATAAACTGTTTGTTTCTAAGTCGTTGACGGCTGTCTAGTGTATAGGATATTTACATGCTTCTAACAATATATGATTGATGGAGTAGCAATGAAATGGAATTAGTTGAGAATGGATACTAGTCATCCATTTTCAATGTGAATGGAGGTGACAACCTTCTTGTGATGTCCCTTAAAGTAGTGGCACTAATAATCACCTACCACTGCTGATTTCAATGACTGTCTGACCAGTAATGGTAAACCAGTATGGCTGCCAATAATCATTCTTGGGCGGTCAATTCCACTGGATATATGAAGCCCCGATCCTGGCGGAGGAAAAAATCTCTTGAGGAGTAATCTTAGGGGGGGGAGTTTTCTTGCTAATACGACTTTTGATGATCAAATACTGTTTGTCGCTGATGGCTCGCAAGTTGTGATAATTCTCTTCTCTCTTTTGAGGGATATTGTTGCCGGTCTGAAGCGGGCGAATGGGATTTTGGGGACGAGAAAAATAATGCTAGACACTTGGACACTACCAAGGAAGGCTCTTCTAAAGAGGAAAAAGATAGGGAAGCCCTTTTTTAATGCAAGCTTCACAGCTCCATCACAAGTGATGATTTGCCTCTAGTGCTGGTATTTACCTCATTTTCTAACATTGAGGTACTTGTTATACCTTCTCTTGAACGCGTCAAGGGAAGGATTTTTCGGGATTACCTCATCCGGCAATCTATTCCATGTGGCAACCGATCTCCGGGCGGAACTCGTTTTAAGATATTCTTAAGGGGGGGGAGTACCCGGCTCAAGGTAGTCCTGACGAGCTGCACTTCGGCGAGTTGATCTCAAGAGCTTTGCTGTATCAGGAACGAGCTTCGATAGCTCCTCCGATGGAGGTTTTACAAGTACTTATAGAAATCCGACATGGACGCCTTATCGAAACGCTCCTGGATCAGGTGTGGGATTTAGCGTTCGTGTTGCCAGAGGTTGCTGCAAGCACTGCTCTATTTTGAATATGTTGGAGTGGAGCGATGTGGCTTTTTGGTGCACCAGCGAAGAGAGGACATGCATATTCCATGACAGGTCTGATGCAGGAGTTGAATAGTGGCAGAATAGACTCATCAGGGAGGAGACTTTTGTATCTTAGGATAACTCCTAATTTCTTGTTGCAAGAGGATCTAATTTTGCTGAGATGCTCAGTTCATGAGAGATCCCAAGAGAAATTAACTCCAAGTAGACGCAGTGTATCAACTCGCGTTATTACCTCTCCTTTGAAGACGAAATCAGGATGAGCCCTCACGCGCCTTAGAAATTAGGAGCTCTTTTGTTTTTGATGTGTTAAAACTTACAAGCCTAATGCATCTGCCCACGCCTCAATTTTCACCAGGTCCGCCTGAAGCTCCTTGTGGGGTTCACTGGGATCTTCGTCTTTTGCGATTGATGTTTTTGTTGTTGTGTCATCCGCAAAGTGGTGAGGTTTTTTCACAAGGTTGTCCCCTAGGTCGTTTATGAACACCAAGAAAAGAGTTGGTCCAAGAATACTTCCTTGTGGTACTCCTGATAAAACTGGGTGTTCTTTTGATATGAAGCCATCGAGGACAACTTGCAACGATCGTTGACGAAGAAAGTCAGCAAGCACGTCAAATAGTCGACCGTGAATTCCATAGGCTTTCAGTTTACAGAGAAGTCCCTTGTGCCATACACGATCAAAGGCTTTTGCAATATCAAAGGAGAGAAGGCGAATATCGTGTCCCTGAGAAAGGAGCTCAACCCACTCTTGATACTGGGCAATCAAACAGTCTAACGTAGACCGTTTTCTGCGAAAACCATACTGTGTGTCTGCCAACAGCAGATGTGACTCAAGGTATTGGTAAAGGGTATTATTAATGACGCTTTCATAAACTATACCTACGCAGGACAGCAGACTTATTGGACGATATGATCCTACATTAGTAAGGTCAGATTCTGTCTTTGGAACAGGCACAACATGAGCAGTTTTCCAGGCTTTCGGGAATAATCCCGCTGCAAAGCATTTTCTATGGACAGAGGCAAGAGGACCAACAAGTTCAGGGGCACATCTTTTAAGTATGAGATTGGGAATCTTGTCAGGTCCTGAAGCTTTGGTTACATCCAGCTGGCTTAGCGTTCTGAGCACCTTCCTAGTAGTTATCTTAACGCTGGTACTTTTTGCATCTGTTTGTGGCGGAAAGGGGGGAGGGGAGACTCCTTCCTCATCAAGTTGGGAGACCTTTGAAAAGGCTTGTGCAAGAACATCTGTCTTTTCCTGGCCTGACTGGATCATCGTCTCTTCAACGTGAAGCGAGGGAATTGATGTTGATTTAGATGACGGTAGGGCTTCTTTGACGACCCTCCACCACCGCTTTGCAGGGCCACTTTTCGGTTTGTCTACAAACTTGTGCTTGTAATTGGCTCTGGCTTGACGTACAGCTTTAACAGACTCGTTTCGAGCGCTAATAATAATAAAAGCAGTCCGGTCCTCGTCGGATTCAGTTGAACGCCATTTCTTGTGAGCCTTCTTTCTGGCCCTGATTGCCTTTCTACAACCAGCATTGAACCATGGCTTATCTCGAGATGAGACTTTTACTGTTTTTGATGGGACGAATTGATCAATAGCCTCTGTAATCGCTTTTTCGGAAAGTACCGCTGCTTTATGTGGGGCTTCTTTTAAAAATGTACTCAACGGATTTGCCGATAAGAAGTTTCGCAGATCATCCCGGT
Organism: Artemia sp. Qi Xiang Cuo; assembly: GCF_049724085.1. Taxonomy (NCBI): domain Eukaryota; kingdom Metazoa; phylum Arthropoda; class Branchiopoda; order Anostraca; family Artemiidae; genus Artemia; species Artemia sp. Qi Xiang Cuo. The sequence goes on along the minus strand of NC_142799.1, from coordinate 54,616,511 downwards.
CTGTGCGGTGATGCTGCCTGATGATCCGCTCGTGCTTTACAGGTGGAGGTATTTTGAGATTTCCACGAGCTATAACTGCCACATACATGATTGCTGGCAGAATGATAGCTTTCAACACTAAAGGAATCCGAATGATCAGTTACGAAGAGATCAAGCCTGGATGATCCATGAGGGCCGATGTAAGTGTCGAATTCAACAAGTTGTTCTAGGCCATAAGTAAGACTCAGGTCTAGCAGAGCTAAGCCCTCCGAATCAGTCGTACGACTTTTCACCAGGGGCCTTGATGAATGTTGAAGTCTCCTTGGATTATTATACCTGATTTAGGGAACTTTGGCTTCACAAATTCCAAGCAATCTTCCAGATGTTCGATGATTTTCATCTTTGGTGGGTTATAGACTGTACCAATAACAAACGATTTGTTTGATAGGTTTACTTTAACCCAAAGAACTCCTTATCGCTAGGAATTGTAAGTGCCAAAAAAGGGATGTTATTTTTAAGATACATAGCAACACCACAAAAGTCGAGCTTCTCGGGTTTTTGTGATCCAGCCTGAGCAGAGTGTAACCAGGAATACTGATCTCACTATCAATGACGCTAGAATTCAGGTTGGTCTTGGATACACACATGGCAGAAAGGGAGACCTCATTCATCATGTGCTGTAGGTGATCCAACTTGGATCGGAGACCACGTTTTATGGGTGGGAGGCACTTGTGCCGAATCCTAAGCCATTATGGGGTACCACCTCCATGTTGAAGATACGGTAATGAGGTGCGTGGCAGGTGGCATCGTTCTCCGTCTAATGATGCATGGCAATGGATTTATGGGCTTTGTTGGGCTAACCACCCAGCAAAGCTTCTTTTACCTGGTTATGATTAACAACAAAAAGCCTCGGACCAAACAGCCATTTTGACGACGACCTGTAGCATGTCCACCGACCATCCAAACAGACCAGATTAAAGTAGCCCACTGCCATGTATAAGGTCTCAGATTTAAGTTTGACCAGTTCCTACATTTAGTGAACTCGGTCAAGCCATCTATCATGTGCATCATTGAGACCAATCTAAACCAAGAAACTCAGAGCAGTGAGGTTGCCATACAGGGATACACGCTCGTCAGGCAGGATCAAGAGTGTACTGACGGCGCTAAATACGGAGGAGGAGGAGGTGTCGCTGTTTATCTACAGAGCCATATACCTTATTCATGCTTGAACATACCAGATTCAGCAGGCGAAGAAGCTCTGTGGGTCAGGGTGACCCTCCCAAATAAATCCGTGATTGTCGAACCGTGTATAACCCTCCAACTTACCAGATTACCAGCTACCTTGAAACCTCCCTTGAATATATTCGGGGCAAGTACGCTAAGTCTGCCATTATCCTTCATGGAGACTTCAACGTCCATCATAGCGTGTGGCTTCGCAGCAAAAATACTGATTGGGAAGGTTCGGATTTGTATGATCTATCTCTCTCTTACGGGCTGGAACAACTTGTCGATTTCGACACGTATCATGGCCCAAACGGATCATCTCGTCTTGACCTATTCCTTACAGATCACCCTGACTCCTTTAAGGTAGACGCTCATGCTTTCACCAGTGACCACGTTGCCGTCGTTGCACGTGGAAACCTACGTATTCCGCCTCCAGTAAAGCATGGACGAACAATCTTGCTATACAAAAGAGGTGATTGGGACGGTTTGAGAAACACTCTTTTTTCTCTGTAGTGGAGAGCCTTCCTCCTGGAAGGCCCAGAGAAATCTGCAGATAAGTACCAGCAGGCCATAGTTGACTCTGTCGAAAAGCATATCCCTTCAAAGCGGATCCAGGTGTCCAGTAAGAACAAACCTTGGTTCAACGCCCAGTGTAAGAAGACAATCCGAGCAAAGCAAAAGACACACAAGCGATGGCTACTTTCGAAGAGCGAAGAAGACAGAACTGCATTCATAAATGCGCGCAAAGATGCAGTTCGAGCGATTCGGCAGTCCCGGGTTCAGTATAAGGAGAAATTCGCCACCAAACTTCAACTTGCTTCGGCAAAGAGTTGGTGGAAAATTGTCAAGGAGGCTTTACCGTCGTCCAAGGGGACTGCAATTCCTTCTCTCCAGAGTAACGGGACAGTGGTACAAGATCCACAGGCAAAGGCTGAAGCTCTTGCTAAGGCTTTTGCCGAATTCTCGAATCTAGACGATGACGGTAGAGAAGTGCCAAAATTATCCGACCGAACTGACACTGTCCTGGAACGCGTGAATTTTTCTGCTCACAAGATCCTTTGCATTCTGCAACATCTGGATCTGACCAAAGCCACGGGTCCTGACAACATACCAAATGTTGTCCTCAAATCCTGCAGTGCCGAACTAGCTGGACCCTTGTCATTGCTTTTCCGGCTGTGCTTGTGCTCCGGAACCTTCCAACTAACATGGAAGTCTGCCCATGATATACCTACTCTAAAGCCAGAAGGCGATCCAACGACCGTGGGCTCCTACAGGCCTATTAGCCTTCTCTCCTGTTTTGGCAAAGTCTACGAGAGTGTCTCCAATAAAACACTTCTTCAGTATCTGGAATCAAATGACCTTCTAGGCGATCGCCAATATGGATTCCGCCGGAAACGCTCAACATTAGACTGCCTAGTGGCCCAGTATCAGGAGTGGATAGAACTACTGGCAATGGGATACATCAGGCTACTATCCTTCGACATTGCGAAAGCTTTTGACAGAGTATGGCACCATGGCCTGCTAAAGAAACTATGTGTTTATGGTATCCGTGGATGTCTGTTAAAAGTGATTGAGAGCTTTCTTTCCGATCGTTCACTGCGGGTTGTTCTTGACGGTTTATTTCCCGCGAATATCCAGTGAAAGCAGGGGTACCCCAGGGCAGTGTCTTGGGACCTGCGCTCTTCCTTATCTACATAAACGACATGGGAGACAACCTCGCAAACCCTCTGCATCACTTTGCCGACGATATTACGACACACTCAGCCGTCCCTAAACACGAAAATTCAACACAAGCCTCCCTTTCCTCACAGATGGATCTTTTGAAAATTAAAAAGTGGTCTGATGCATTGATAATCAACTTCAATGCATCGAAAACAAAGGAGGTTCTAATTACCCGATCAAAGGTGCCTCGTGAACACCCCAGTTTCATCTTCAAAAATGAAGCTATAAAGAGAGTCGACGAGCTTTGTCTACTGGGGATTCATTTCACCACCGATCTTGGATCAACCACCTTGATCGGGTGAGAGCCTCATGCGCAAGAAAGCTGGGAGTTACTCTTCTCTGCAAAAACCTTCTTCCATCAAGCTCGATCATCCCACTCCACAAGTTTTGCATCAGACCCATAGCTGAATATGGATGCCCGCTTTTGCTGGTGCTCCGAAAACGCTGTTGGCACCACTTCAGAAGATCCAGGATAGGGCAAATAGGGCGTGGTGTACTTCTACACAAGAATCGATCCAGCCTCTAAATAAAAAGTCTGATGTAGCTTCGACAGCTGTTTTCTACAAATACATGAATTTGCCTCCCTCAGACGAGCGCTCTTAAATTGTGCCCCTCTTTGTCCAGCTAACACGGCATACACGAAGGCGCACAGCTCGGTCCATTTATCTAAAGGAGGATACGCCGAAAACCGAGTACTTGAGGAACAGCTTCATCCGGCATTGCTTGGAATGATCTTCCTGAGGATATTATCCCTGCAAATCCCTCTGTTGACACCTTCAAAATAGACACCTTCAATAGACATTTAAAACCTCGAGGCCATTGAAAAAGATAAATGAATAGCGGCATATCAGATACTTTGAAGTACCTGGCGCCGTGAATATTGGAATAAAAAAAAAAAAAAAAAAAAAAAAAAAAAAAAAAAAAAAACGTACATTGCAGTGGGTAACAGTAAACGTATCCGTAAGAATTGTCTTGGGGTGTGCATTTGGTCGTCTACTAGAAGGAAATCCGATCCGAGGCTGTTTTTTCCGTTTGAAAACTTGGTAAATACTGGCTGAATGGGTAGTTGGCCCAAACAGCGGACAAAGGAACTCCTAAGACAGACTTTGCCTCATCAGATAAGGAGCAGTCATAAGACACCATACTTAACCTCAGCAAAGGTGGTGGTGACCCCAATAGAGGCAGCAGTCGACACCTTGCGGTACCTACCACTCTCAAGCTCTGCGGGCAGGGACGCCAACCCCTGAGTGGTTTGCCGGAGCATACCACCGCATATCCAACATGCAGAGGCCGTTGTCCATATCTGGATCTTCCGCCCATATTTCGCAGTTTTCCTCCTGAAGTGCATCCTCCCACGATGGTATCCTACAGTACCATACAATTTAACCCATTGCTGGGAGAAGGTTTGAAACTAACGGGACATGTCCACACGCCGGTGGGCCCTGCTCAGTGTGCATCAGAGGGGCCTTCTTCCTCCTCCACCTGTATTTCTGGCCCCCGGGTGAGGGTACCCCAGTTCATTTTATGGACCCCCAGGGGCTAGATCTCTCCTTTGGTCCGCGCCTCCCTTTATGGGAGGTACCCTATATATCTGTAGAACGTTCCCCTGTCCGCTGCCTGGGGACGCGCTGAGTGGCCTGGAGAGGGCCCCTACTGAGAAGGTGACTCAGTAGATAATCAGAAAAAATACCCCGGCCAAGAGGAGCTCCAACAGCTCTGGAGCTATTATTGCTATATTTATTTCTTTTTCTTAGGGGGGGGGTTGAAGAAGCAATTGAGATTTGTGAGTTAAGCCTCGAATCAGTTTTGTTAGTTCGTCTATAATAATAATAATAATAAAATCTATTTTAAATAATTAAATGATTCTAACCCTGATGAAGAAAGAAAAATTCTGTTTAATACTGCGATCTTTCCTGTCTTAGCTTTTACATGCAACACGAGTACATACGGGAAATCCTTCACTCACCAGCGTGACTAGGATAGTTAGAAATCTAGACCTCTTAACTTTTAGTTTTGATTCAATAGAAGGAACTTAAATTTTCTAAAATGAAGTTATTTTGTCATAAAATAATTTTTATTTCTCTTATAGCATTACAAAATTAAACCAAAGCAAAATTCCATTCTTTAAACTACTAAGAAAAGAATTTATTAAGTAAATTCATTTACAATTTTTTTTATCTTGAAATTGTAGAGTGACTTGTATGCCTCCCTCTAGTCTCCTTTTCCACCCAACGAAAACATTCCTTCGCTACTCTAATATGCGAATCTTCTTCTTTCAGTTTGGCAATTCAGGTGGGCCTCTAGTTAATTTAGACGGTGTAGCGGTAGGTATAAATTCAATGAAAGTCACATCTGGGATTTCCTTTGCAATTCCTATTGATTATGGAAAGAAGTTCCTGAAAGCTGCCGAAGAAAGAAAAGCAATGGAAGGTAAAGCTTGGTTTTCCTTGATGGAAAACATAAGTTAGTTGTATCAGGGAATTCTAATAGTGTTTATGGCAATTTAATACTTAATCCAGATTGCTGCTTGTGCACTCAATAATCTGGTTATAAATAGGAAAGTGTTATTCGCAGAATGTATTCTATTTGTATCTCTACTATTTCAAAATAATTTTCTTCCCGTTGACTAGTCTTAAAATCTGCTGATTTGGTTCACTAAAAGTATCAGTTTTGCTTTCTTGTTTCATATTTTTTTTTTTTTTTATTTATATATTCAAGAATTTGTTTTTTCATTCCTGTAAAATATCTATTGTTGATTTGAGAAGCAGTTATTATCCAATTTCAGTATTGTGAATGAAAATCAGGTTCTCACAATAGGACTTATGATGACGGTCAAAATTTTGACTGTCATCTATTTCAGACGCGGTTTTTCAGAAAATCATGTATTAAGAATGGACAGTGAACTATTTCGAATTAGTTAGTTCGGCCTTGTGAAAAAAATATCAATTATGCATATATTTCATAGTTGGAAGCCATAAGAGACCAGAGAAGGGTTGAGCAACTCGGTCTTGAAATATTGGTACTGTGATCCCCAGCCATTATATAATGGCGTCGAAAATCCGGTTTTGTTTCCGGCGTCGGCTCCAGGTCCCTCTTGACTATATTGAGCCAGGTTTTAAATTGCCCTCATCCCCCTTTCCTTTACTTGCGCTTCTTCTTCCAATATATGTGTATATATATTCACCGTCATCATGGTTTGTCTTTTTTTCAGCTTAGAAATTCTTTTTGAGTAAAATTTGGTGGATTTTTACTGAAAAAAAATTCCACAGCCTGACTGTCTTTGCTCATCAGAATCGAAGGTTTCTCCATTCAAATATGGCCATAACAAACAGAAAAGGTTTCTTATCCATTGGAAACTGTCTAGACAACAGCCATGTCGGGGGACTAAGGAAGGGCTAAGCCTAGCTCCTTTAGCTTTTAGTTTTTTCATATTTTTTTTCTCTTTTCTTGTTTGATATTTACTGTATGCTGCAAAAATAAAGAAATCAGAATCACGGTGGAAAAGTTGTGAGTGCCAGAAAAAGCATGATTATATTTTTGGGTTGCGTATAAGACATTCAGTCGAGAAAAAATTCCATAATTACGTTTTTTTTTAATACCAAAAACCTAAATTTTGCAAAAAAGCAAAAATAAAAAAACAAATAAGAAAAGATATATGTTACAGAAAAAATTGAATCGCATTCTTGAATTTAGCGTTAAAATTTGCATTAGTTACGCACAGCTACTGCAACGGTACAATAACATGCAAGGTTTAAGAAATGTAGTTTTAGTTAAAAAGTGACACAATCGTATATCTAATTTAAAGGAAGGTGTCTATATTTCGGTGTAGCAAAGCTGAGGTGTGCTCAAAGACGACAGTGAGGGATAGAGGCTGAATTTTCAGTATAGAAACGCTTGTTTTCCAAGACACTGTCTTAAATACTGTAGAAAAGCTTTATACTGTGCTAACTATAACAATATATTTTAATTTGTGACTAGAGAAATACTTGAAAATTGCAAATGTGTAAATTTTATTTAATTTAATTAAAGTTATACAATTTAAGCATATATTTATAGCGATACAATAAGCCGTTTATATTTAAAACCAAGATTAAGCATATATAAGGCCAGATTTTGTTTTTCCTGAGAACAAAAATATATGCTTGGAGGTAGGTACTCTTCCAACCCCCCACTGAACCCCCCCCCCCCTGGACGGCCTTTTACACGACTCTTCATCAAGTTGTCTAGTCGTGTTGTTTCTAAGTTCAGCGTTATCTTAGTGGAGAGCAATATTAAGCATTTCTAAGGCCTGAACCCTGAAAAACCCTGAACCCCCCACCCCCTGGACGGGCTTTTACACGACTCTTCATCAAGTGGTCTAGTCGTGTTGCATCTAAGTTCAGTGTTATCTTAGTGGAGAGCAATATTAAGTATTTCTAAGGCCAGAACCCTGAAAAACCCTGAACCCCCCCCTGGACGGCCTTTTACACGACTCTTCATCAAGTGGTCTAGTCGTGTTGCATCTAAGTTCAGCGTTATCTTAGTGGAGAGCAATATTAAGCATTTCTAAGGCCTGAACTCTGAAAAAACCCTGAACCCCCCACCCCCTGGACGGGCTTTTACACTACTCTTCATCAAGTGGTCTAGTCGTGTTGTATCTAGGTTCAGTGTTATCTTAGTGGAGAGCAATATTTAGTATTTCTAAGGCCAGAACCCTGAAAAACCCTGAACCCCCCCCCCTGGACGGTCTTTTACACGACTCTTCATCAAGTGGTCTAGTAGCGTTGCATCTAAGTTCAGTGTTATCTTAGTGGAGAGCAATATTAAGTATTTCTAAGGCCAGAACCCAGAAAAACCCTGAACCCGCCCCCCCGGGACGGCCTTTTACGCGACTCTTCATCAAGTGGTCTAGTCGTGTTGCTTCTAAGTTCAGCGTTATCTTAGTGGAGAGCAATATTAAGCATTTCTAAGGCCTGAACCCTGAAAAACCCTGAACCCCCCATCCCCTGGAAGGGCTTTTACTCGACTCTTCATCAAGTGGTCTAGTCGTGTTGCATCTAAGTTCAGCGTTATCTGAGTGGAGAGCAATATGAAGCATTTCTAAGGCCAGAACAAAATATGGGGTCATAGCTCCCTCTTCCCCCAACCGAGCACTTGGGTCCGCCTTTGCACTAACTAATAAGTATTGTCATTGAATAACTTATATGGCAATGCTAATAAATTCATTTCATGCTCATTATTATTTTGCACCTAAGAAACAAGACCTTTCCCTATATCTGAATGCAAAAGCTCCCACTGAAATTCTTCATTTAGGCAAAATTTAGAACCCACAATTTCTATTTCCCGGGGGGGGCGAGATTTCGTCTATTTTTGGTGAGATTTTGATGACATTAATACGAAATTGCCGTAAAATGATACCCCAAAACAATCATAATATTAACCCGTAATAAGAAGTTAAGTAGAACATTTTCAATTTTTTAGCATTTTCTTAAAAAAAAGAATAAGAAAAACACAAAATCTTTACTAAGTATATAGGACTTGTTTTAGACATTTGATTTCTTAAGGGGCTAATCTTCATCTCCAAAAGGGAATAAGCTTCTTTTCTGCAGAGAAAAGAACATTTGACAATAATAGCGGCATTTTATTTAGCTGAAATGTTCTATGTAAATAAAGAATCTAACTTCAAAAAGGCACGCAAACAGTAATTTGAGGGATTGTAATGATTCACGTCAAGGGGAAAAAACAAGTTCTTCATTCAGGATTTATATCATTTCCTTCTACCCTACCTTCTGTTTAAACCTAATAATTTAATAAAACATTTTTGGTTTGAATTTTCCCCAGTCATTACGTTTTTAAATGAAAATAATTTTATTTAGGCCCTCCAGCAGGGCCGTACACAGGATTTTTTCGGGGGGGGGGGGATGTTTTACAGAAGAATTTTTTTGGGGTGGGGGGGGGGTTACAAACAAGTTCAAAAAATGCATAAGAAATTTGTTTATATTCATTTTTGTTACGTTTTTACGAGTCGGACAAAATTTTCGGGGGGGGGGATGTTTTACAGAAGATTTTTTGGGGGCGGGGGGGGGGGTTACAAACAAGTTCAAAAAATGCATAAGAAATCTGTTTATATTCATTTTTGTTACATTTTTACGAGTCGGACAAAAATTTCGGAAGGGGAGGGGTTAAACCCCTCACCCCCGGATACTGCTTTGCCCTCCAGAGGCAGTTTTTCTTCTTTTTTTCGGGGGGGGGGGGGCAGAAGGGGCACTTGCTCCGGGTACAAAAACTATCGGGGCGCAAAATGTCTGTTAAATAATCTCACGGCTATAGCCATTTTGTAGTTGCTTTAATTTTATTTTTATTAAAATAAAGTAGAGAGCGCAGTTGACAGTAAGTATAAGTAAATTAAATCCGAAATTTTCATTTTTCTCATATCTCATCACCATTCCTTGAAAATAAAATTAATTAGACCGAATTTTATTAATTATAATGTTTTTTTTTGTGATATTTTGTATTCAGGCCTGTTCGTATTTTACAGGATCTCGAGATAATTAATAATTTTGCAAAGGGTAAAGTAAAAAAAAAAGTCAGATTAAATAAAAGGATTTTTTAAATAAATGAAAATGTTAATAAATTTAAATTTTGCTAATAAATAAATTTTGATAAAATTTATCCTGAAAATTTTGGGAGACAGGGGGGGGGCTAATCAAGATTTTGCCCCGAAGGAAAGAGAAGTCAAAACCGCCACTGAGGCTTTCCCAACTTATTGGTCGTGTGGGAACAACTCTCCCCTTCCAAATGTGCTTATATAGTCTGTAAAAGATTAGCATATCTGTAATAGCCCTTCTTATTTTATAAATCATATTTCCAGGAAAAACTAGCTGGTTTGGTACTAAGAAAAAAGAGGACGTTGCTCTTGCAAAGGGACGCTATATGGGTGTTACTATGCTGCCACTTAGCCCACAACTAATGCATGAGCTTCAAGTGCGGGGATCAGACCTAGCTGCGGATGTAACACATGGTGTTTTAATTTGGAAGGTGGTTGTTGGTAGTCCTGCCCATAGGTAAACATTTATTCATTTATTTAATTGTTTTGTTTATTTATTCCTCTGAACCTTACCAAATATATATTACATTTATTCTTTTACTTTAGATTCTATTTTAGAACAATTAAATATTTTCTACTCTTGTTCAGGGTCATCTTTATTTCATTCATTTATTGTTACTGATCATTAGTAATTGCTAGTTCATTATCAATCACTAATAGTCGTGGATTAATCCTGGAAAACTGATTAAACGCTTGATGTTTCAAAAATAATATCACGCTAAAGAATATCCTTTTTTGTAGTACTATTCTTATTATTTTTTCTTTTTCAGTGGAGGGCTTCTGCCAGGCGATGTGGTAACGGCAGTAAATGGAGAGCCAGTAGTTGTTGCTGAAGACATATATAAAGCATTAAAACAACCAGGAACTTTAGTGCTTGATGTGTCTAGGAAAAGAGAAAAACTGAAGTTGACCATTGCTCCAGAAAATCCATAAGTGCGTTTTTATTGTTATGAGAGTATAATAAGTAACTGTCAACTGAAATAAACTCGTTTTAGGGTTTATTCGTTTTCCTTATTCAATATTTTGTCTCTCTTAAATCATCTTCTTTTAATTTGTTTTCCTTTTTTCTCTGTAATCTACCATTTAGGAGTAAGGGAATGTTTTTGTTTTTTCTCTTCTGAAAAAGTTTTCTTTTTTGAGCTATTCTGCTTCTGAAGAACATATGTGGCACCTCCACTTTAGAACTCTGGGTTAATTTAAAAATAATAGTAGATAGTGCGTGATATTTGTCAGTAGAATATGTGCTTTAAGATGCCTTAGAAATTAAATCACAGTTTTTGCAGGGTAAATTGAAAATTTTTTTCTTGTGGGAACTGTTTTTCTTGAAAATCCTTGAAAAATTGCTGAAAACTTAAATTTTTCAAAAGACGTAATTTCTTTTAGTTAAAAAAAAAAAAATATGAATTAGTAATCTTTAAATGTTTAAAACTACATCAGCTTAAACGCTGAAATAGATGAAAAAGCTGGTCGTGGTGAATTTGACTAAACTTCTATAAAAAATTTGTGAATCTAAAAAAAAAATGCAAGATATTCCTTTTGACAATAACTTTTTAACAAAACCATAGATTTTATGGTTCACCCTTTTAGTGAAACTTGAAAAATCGTATACACGGCTCCCTTACTCTGCGTAATTACTTCATAAAGACGATCAAAAACAGTTTTTACTTCTATTGTCGGATTATCATTAACACCAGTTGTCAATGAAATTGAGCACCTCAAGGCTGCTTCACTCAGAAAACTTTTATGATTTAAATGTAAAGAATCGAACGTTCCATCAGCAAATCTTAAATACGCTCTTCCGTGGGTCTAATTAATTCAAAATGAGTTTTTTTCCCCTATGTCGTTGGGCTATCATCAACACCAATTGTCAAAGAAATTGAACACCTCAAGGCTGCTTCACTCATAAAACTTTTATGATTTATATGTAAAGAATCAAATGTTCCAATAGCAAATCTTGAAAACGCTCTTCTGTGGGTCTAATTAATTCAAAACGAGTTTTTCCCCTATGTCATTGGGCTATCATCAACACCAATTGTCATAGAAATTGAGCACCTCAAGGCTGCTTCACTCAGCAAAATTTTATGATTTACATGTAAAGGATCAAACGTTCCATCAGCAAATCTTGAATACGCTCTTCCGCGGGTCTAATTAAATCAAAACGAGTTTTTTCCCTATGTCATTGGACTATCGTTAACACCAATTGTCAAAGAAATTGAGCACCTCAAGGCTGCTTCACTCAGCAAACTTTTATGATTTACATGTAAAGAATTGAACGTTCCATCAGCAAATCTTGAATACGCTCTTCCGCGGGTCTTATTAATTCAAAACGAGTTTTTTCCCCTATGTCATTGGGCTATCAGTAACACCACCTGTAAAAGAAATGAAGCACCTCAACAAAAGTGTTGCTTTACTCAACAAAAGTTTATGGCCTACATAGAACGAGCAAAATGTTCCGTCAGCAATACCATGCTTAAAAGTACTGTAAATTTGTGTACCTCAAGGTTACTGGCTGCTGCCAAAGGCTCTCTGCCATCGTCAACCTCTTTAAATTTTGCTGTAATTTTACAAATATTCTAACTTGTGTGCAAGAGTATTGCTATTAGTCACACCTGCGATGTTAATATTGTTGGACAGAGATTGTATCGCACAATTGCAAACGATTGTGCCCGCATTATAATTGTTGGCTAAAATACTGAGACAGATACAGAATTACAACGAGGTCCCGATAATATGCAAGATAAAATTACTCTTTCACAGGCAGAATGAAAGCTCGGAGATTCATTGGTGCCAGCACTTAGTGTTGAGAGATAATTCGTATGACGACTTATATAGAATTTGTTGCGTGTTAGATTGGAAAGTGATCAAGAGAGTTATATCCAGAAATGGAACATTCGAATCAGAAGAAAGCTTAATCTAAAATGAGAAAGAGTCAAAAACCAGTACACCATGTAATGAAGTAATGAATAGAGAAAATATTGAGGGAAGGGTTCATGAGGACCCAGAGAGAGAAATGTGAAGGGGTTCAGCCCAAAGGTTTTAGGCCGAATACAACAGAAAATGCACACTCAGAGAATGAGATACGAGTTATTAATGAAAATATGAATTGAGGGTGGCCGAACAGACGCAATAATAAAGGCTCGAGTCGTGGAAAATAAAAAAACAAAAACAAACGAGGATACGGCAAAACAGTTAATAAATTTAATGAGAGAAGAAGAATATGTTAGGGAACGAAAAGAGAAAGCGGATAGAAAGGAAATAGAACAACAAGGGAAGGCAGACATGAGGGATAGAAGGCAAGGGATGGAAGGGCTTGCAGGGAGAAACTCCCAGGCGCCACAGAAGTCATCTTGAATAGATTTAATGTGTACGGTACACCTTTAGCCAATGAAGGAAAATAAAATTATACATTTGTATGTTTCCAATTTTGAAAAAAAAACTGCTGAATTAAATTGGTTGCTGAGAGAACAGTGGGCGGCAAAAATTCAACCCCACCTCAATTACAAAGTACGAACAGCATATGGAGCCTTGTCGAGACAGAGTGCAAATTGTAGAATACAAATTGCAAAGAAATTTCACGCTGCCCAAAGAATTGTAGTAAAGGTAGGCTTAGTACCTATTGTTGCAGTAGACCTTCTTGTAGGGGGAGATTTTGGAGATATAGGGAACCTTCTGTCCCTAGAAGCGACTTCCATAACAATGGGGGTGGGCATAGCAACTCTTAAGAGAATGGGGGAGACGAGGAAGGGGAAGCCAACAAGTCTAAGGGAGGAGACACACGTGACGGGGGGGGGGGGGTTAGGTATAGGAAAACCAGAGTCACATTGGGTAGGTGAAGCCACCCTGCCTTGAAAAAAAAGAAGATTGACCTTTAGATATACTTTAATATATAGAGATCGCATAATATGTATAAGATCATAATTAAACAGAAATTCGCCGAATTTTCATTCCTTTCCACTTTTGAACTATCTGAGACAAGTCACACTGGTCCATAAAATGGTAAAAAAAAAATCCATAACCAAGATTTTTTATTGGGGGGGGACATTTCGGGGGGGGGGGGTTACAAAAAACTTCAAAAAAGATTTCCCGTGGGGGGGATTATTGTCCGCAGGGGGTATTTTCCGCGATGGGATATTTTGCGCGAGAGTTTTTTCCGGGTGGATAAACGCCTGCCACCGACGGATCACTGGCGGTAGCTTTGAATTTCTATGATGCACTGATAATGTAATAAATTGTATTATACTTGACAATAGTATTCTCCGAATCGATTGCTAAAATCATAGCAACAAATATTTTTTACCTGATATTGACGAACGTAATAATGCGAAGTAAATTGATATTTGCAAATATGAACAAAGATAAACAGACTGGTGAGGCAGTTATCGCCACAGCAATATTTCCGGGTTGCACCGGTAGATAGCAACCTAGTAAGAGACGATTACGTCTTATTTTAAGAAATATAAAAAGCCAGAACTCCTAAAAAAAGAGTCAGATCAATTCACTGACAAAAGCTGTAGTGATCTTTGTATTGTCATCTCGCTTTTCCTCCTTTGACGCCGTAAACGGGTCTTTAATCAACGGCACAATTACATATTTCGGTGCTTCTTCAAGATCGTTGTGAAAAGGACGACCATGATCTTTGAAATAGTTTTTATTTATTTTAGCGTTACATTCACAGCATTTGACGGTTATAGGCATTTGACGGCTGAACACCTAACTTGGGTAATATAAAGGGACGGTAACTCCAACTTGTAAGAAGCTTCGAAAGGAGAGTGGAAACAATAGTTCTATAGAATGGTAAAAATTCCCACCAAGTTGGAGTAAAGTCACTTTCGAATTGCATTTCTTGTAAACTAAGTAAAAAGTGCTTGATTTGACAAGTTGTTTGTCAGTCGAATGAAAAATCATCGATACTTGTCTGTTAAACGGAATACAGTCAATAAGTAAAGTTAGGTTAATCGTAATAAAATATACCAAAACATGATGATAATATAGTACTTTAGAAACAAAATTATGGAAACTACGACAGAAAATTATGGAAAGAAGGCCGCGCAGAACGCATTATATTAAATATCTATCCTAACCCCTAACCACCCATATATATTAAATATTCAATAAAAATATACATACATCGTAGTTTTTCTCACTCAAAATAAGCAATTCATAACCAATCCCAGAGAGGCAAACCAATTTCTGTCAAATCTTACACAGCGTAATTCTTGAGTATGTTCCGTTTAACAGACAAGTACCAAATAGTTATGTATTTCTGGAATAACTTATACTTCCCTCCTAAGTTAACAGAGAATCTCCGGCAGAAGGCTCAAAATATCTGGTTATGTATGTTTACAAAAATAAAATGACTAAGAAATGAGGACTTCTAGCTAGATAGTTTCAATCCCAGTGTGATTGGCTTATTTGTTTCTTCTTAAAACATATGGAGGAAAACAGACATCAATTAAAGGTCTTTTGTTCCGTTGCCTAATGATCTTCATGAAAAATCAATTGTTTAATTGGTTAAAGTTTTTGTGCGAAATGCAAGATTTTTTTTTTCCGTAATATTGCACTTTGAATTCTCTGCCATATTATCCATTCGTCTGCAATTCTCCGTAAACCTTCTCAGTTGGATTTTGACTAATAACCAAACTATACAGTTAAGTAATGAATGTGAACCGGCTGAAATTATCGAATCTTGTAAGGAGAAGTAATAAACCTATGCAATTCAATACCGGGATGGGTCTAATGCTCGAATTCTACAAGTTTCGTTACGGGTCGGATAAGAGCCAAGAAAAAACTGACAAATTTAGTGATAGACCAGGACAAGTAGAACAACCGAATTTGGTTGTTTTTTAACTGCCTACAAAACAAAATTTGTGAATGTTTAATGAATTACAACAGGAGTCCATTGATTGCAATGAACATGTTAAATTACCCGATTTGCAAATGAGCCGAACTAGCGCGATAGAACTAACAAATTCATCAAATTCGTTCTATAGTAGAGAAAGGAAACCAAATGAACACCTCAAATCACCGAATTTACAAATAGGTGGAACTAGTGCGATAAAACTACCGAATCCACCGAAATCGATAACGAATGGAAGCCAAATGAACTTGTCAAATTACCAAATTTGCAAATGAGTGAAATTGCTGCGATACAATAACCAAATTCGATAATAAATAGGAACTGTGGTAAAGCTTTCTAATTTAGTTAATTATTAATTTAGTAAAAATATATATGACGCAAATATAAAGTTTTGAAATACCACTTTTTTATTAAGATAAGGAACATATCCTGCTAAACTCTGTTTAACGGAAAATTGAGAAATTACCACTTCCTAGCATTTGCGTGGAAAGTTGTGGTTAATAAATATGTATACAAGATACATTTTATCGGAAGGGAAAATCTTATACTAACTTTATGACGGAATGGCCTCTGGTCTGTTGTTTTAGAAATACCTTGGGACTCTGTCTTATCATTGTAAGTGTCTAAGTATCTATTTATATATTATTGTTGTTTTATTGAGACTTGTCGTCTACTTGGGACAGCCAGTCCCAGTAAACAGAATATATCCGATTATATTATGTGGTAAATGAATAAAAGTCTTGTATTTTAGACGAACTCTCTACGATCTATTTTTAGCCTCCCGAACATCCCCAGTCGGTACGCCTCATTAGTTTGGTCATAGCCTAACGCACGTTACCAAAGTTTAATTACCTTAGGGCCAGAGTTTATCTCCCCTATAAAGGGAGAATAAAGGCATCTACAACTACAACCCCCAAATACCATAAGAATAACAATTCACAACAGAACCAAATGAATACGTTAAATCACCAAATTTTCAATTAGACGGGACTAGTGTGATAAAACTACCGAATCCACATAAATTGGGTAGCGAATGGGGATCAGATACATGCGTTAAATCATACTATATGGACACCCCCACCCCCGGGAAGCCCCTGGCTTTAACTCTCTGTACAAATCAAGGGCCAATCCTTGTTTTGTCTCGTACCTAATACGGAAAATAAGGATTAAGCATGGACGGCTAAAGTAGGAAGGGTGTTTTAAATTGCAGTCGACAGGGGGGGTTAAATTGTTTTTTTTTCAAGAGAAATACCAAAAAAGATATTTATTCATAAAAAAATATCCCCCAAAAGGTTTTCTCAAAGTTCAAGGAGAAGAGGGTGTCTTCTTTCAATTGATGCCAATGTTGGACTCTAGATCTAAACCTAAAATTTTATTCAGCAAGCTCAACTAGTTTCTAAGATAGTAAAAAAGCCATGATCTAGCATTCAAACTGGCCTAGTCTAAATTCTTATCTTAATTGTTCAGCTGAAAGCCAGGAGTATTATTCAAACAAGTGATATAATCAAGTTTAATCTGTTTTAGCTCAGAAACTAAAAACCTAAAACTGATGAATATATTTATAATAAGTCAAATTTAAACTAATGCATGCAAATTGAATTGATTGCAAAGTTAATACATTTGCATACTGAATCTTTTATTAGGCTAACTATGCAATATCCCACTTTCCTTTTTGAGCAGAAGTCATTTTATACAACAGTCTAATTTAAAATTAGCCCATGAGCTAATCAACCAGTTACCATTAACTCTCCCAATAAGTCAAGGGTCAGTCCTTTTTTGTCTTGTACCTAACAGTTTTCACTCTGAAAAGTATCTTCAAACCTTCGCCTTTCACTTTAAAGCAGCCATTATCATAGTGAAAGAATTCTAGCTCATGCTTCTCCATTTTATTGTCTAATTATATTCTTACTGATTCAAAGGTGAATTTCCAACGTCCTTCTAATCGAAGTTCAACATTCTATTGCTTTTCGCCGTAGACGTTTGACATCACCGTTCAGAGTTTTACTTGAGCAAAAACGGAAATAAGCACAACCGTGAACTTGCCGGCCATCAAAACAGATTTTAAGCAAAACGGCGATCAAAAACGAAGATAATGTCAATAAAAAGTCGATTAAAGCACCGTTGGTAATGAGTTTTAGACATAATTTGTAAGGTTTTAAAATTAATATTCATTTCTCGAAGCTGGTTACTAAAAGTGAAGAAAAAAAAATAAAGTTGGAAGTTTTGTTATAGTCATGAGCAGGATAATATGAATTTAGCGCTACAACCACTCTGCAGTAGCGAGCTGCATTCACCTTCCGAGTTGTATAACCCTTGTCTATACAATAATAACGATATGGCTGTTCTTTG
Source organism: Artemia sp. Qi Xiang Cuo (assembly GCF_049724085.1). Taxonomy (NCBI): domain Eukaryota; kingdom Metazoa; phylum Arthropoda; class Branchiopoda; order Anostraca; family Artemiidae; genus Artemia; species Artemia sp. Qi Xiang Cuo. The sequence goes on along the minus strand of NC_142799.1, from coordinate 54,598,794 downwards.
CGAGTCATGTATAATGGAAACAGTCAATGGAAAGCTAAGTTGGTACCGCTTTCCAGCTTGTAAATGTACCATATAGTGCGTCTTCATTTCATAGATTCTTATAATTTCAATGTAAATATTCGGAATAGCTCAAAATCCAAAAAATCAGATTTTTGAAAGTCCAGAAGCCGAAGACTCGTTCTTACCAAGGAGAGACAGGAGCGTCTTAGTGTCTCTAGCAGAATTTTCCAAAGACCATCGGCAACATTAAATTTACAATAGGTTTTAATTCATTATGGGCAATCGTGTTGCTAGCTTCTTTGAATTCTGACGGCGCGACTTTTTTTGTTTGGTACAAGTAGATCTGCCACAAGTAATTGAGTGGCAACAATAACTGTTCGAATGTTAGTGAAGAATTACTTCTCCTAAGAATGAAGCACCATAAAATTCTGAAAACAACTTTAAAAAATACTTAGGCTAGCCTGCTTAAATCATTCCTAAAAGCATTTCACTTTACCTTACCCATCTCCCTAATGTGTAGCCTACTATACTGCAAATCATATGCTTAACGTGAGTGTTTCCACTCTTCAGTCTTTTCTTCAAATAGATTTAGGTAAATTTCCTTGATAGTGAATATACCACTCAATGCCTTTTTTATGCTGATTACAAATATAGTAATCATTTCTATTTGAAATGAATTTCAGCCCCCCCTATATATACAGGCCAATTCAGGGTATATATTTATACAGCCTAACCTAACCCTGAATTGGAATATATAGGGGGGGGGCTGAAATTTATTTCCAATAGGATTATTATATTTGTAATCAGAATAAAAAAAGGCATCAAATAGTGTATTCACTTTAATCCTAACTCAATAATATGATTTGGTAGAACTTTACCAAAATTTACCTAGATTTAATGGCAAAGAAACAACATTAATGAATTCAAGAAGTTGAAAGTTCATGGAGAATATAGTCTACAACTTATTGACATTTGTACATTTGGAGGGATGAGAAAATTACAGGGAAATACTTTAGGAATGATATAGCCTGAGTAAGCATTTATAATTTTTAAACTTATTTTCAGATTTTATAGCCTAGTGGTAAAATTCTACTTTAGCTACTTTTAGCTTTTTTGGAAAAGGGTTAGGTTAAGAAAATGAAACGTTTAGGGATGGGTCTACAGGCTAAAGTATGGGTAAGTTTGCAAGTGGCACTATAATTTATCTAGGATGAAAGTAAATACATCATTTGATGCCTTTTTTTATGCTGTTTCATAATTCAATAATTGCTTCTGTTGCAAATTGTACCTTAAGCCCTTAAAGGGTCCCAAAGGAATTTTATATGAATTATAAAAAAGCATCAAATGATGTTTTCACTTTCATCCTAGCTAAATTATATGGTTCACTGCAATGTTACATGAAATTTACCCACCCCCACACCCCTAGTGTGCAAATATATACCCTGAATTGTTCACAGCAAAGTTTTGATTTGCAAAACTAAGCACAATTTTTGTTGACAGCATTTGAAAAACTTGAAACATTAGGAAACATTGGAATATACTACTCTTGAACAACTTGTTTATAAACTAGTGATATGTTATTAGCAACTTTTCAATAACTTAACTATTGTTGATAACTTCTTTGTGTGGTAACAAAAATGAAATACCTTTGGGGCCCCTTTAAGGGCTCAAGATGCAATTTGCAACAGAAGCAATTATTGAATTATGAAAGAGCATAAAAAAGGCATCAAATGATGTTTTCTCTTTCATCCTAGCTAAATTATAGTGCCACCTGCAAATTTACCAAAGTATATCCCAGGAAGGTATTTTAAAGTACCTACCTCCACTCCTTATCCCTCTAGAGGGTCCTGGAATTTGCCTACATGATAGGTCTATACCTATTGAAATTTTGACAAAACAACATTTTACCTTACTTTTCAGTTATCAGTTTCTTTTTCTCTGGCTTTAGTTCTGAAACTGTGATTCTTGTTATTTGAGTAGAATTTTAAGCCATATCAATGTTTTTTTTTTTCAAAATTTATTAAATTCATTTACATGTTTTTGAAACCTTTTAAGTTAAGACTAAGCAAAGTTGTGAACCTCAAAATAGTTTTGTTGTACTTCATTTAAGCAGAGGATCTGTTTTTAATTGTTTTAATTTTATGACACATAGATTTTTAAAGGTCAAAACCCTCTAGAGGGAGAAGGAGTGAAGGTAGGTACCGTACTTAAAAATATCTTACTGGGACATACTTTAGCCTGTAGACCCATCCCTGAAAGTTTCATTTTCCTAACCTGATCCCTTTCCAAGATAGCCAAAAAAGATAAAGTAGAATTTTACCAAAAAGACTTGACTACAAATAGATTAATAAACCCCAAGAAATTAAATAGGTCATCTAGTGGTCCAACCTTCCATAAGGCCTGTGAAATCCTTGAATATTTTTAAAAAGCCTTCTTAAATAGTAACTTATATCATTCCTAAAAGACTCACTACATTATGACTCACCTAAAAGACTCACCAACATGATGTTGGGTAGGAAATTCAAACAAAAATTCTGATCAAGATAGTGTTGCATTGAGTTTATCTCAGCTTGATAATACCAAACTGACACCAAAGCTTTGAAATTCAAATAATAGAATATTTCAAAATGTTCATATCTTATAGAAAATAGAATGTAACTATTAATGCCTGCAAGTGAAACAAAGGCACAAAGCATTTTATTAATTGGCAAAGTATATTGAATTTAGACAAAAACTAAAAAAAAACAGTGCATAAGCTTTCCTAAAGTAACTGTTTAGTGCATTTACATAAATTATCCCTTGCATGGAGACAGTGTATCAACCTAGTAAAAAATTATAATTTGATTGCATAAGTAAAACTGTCAGCTTGTTGGTCATATCAAATTACTATGACTTTTAAGTTCTCCATATCTTTTTCTAACAACTTGGTTTACATCTTTTTGACACAGTAAAACTGAGGAATCAATTTAATTGATGAAAAATGTATCTTCACTGAAAGTACAACTAAAAAAAATTCAATTTAGGAGAAAAGTATCCATTGCCAGTGAAATGGGGGGGGGAGGGGAATAACATTTTTAAAAATATAGGCAGGTAGCAATTTTGCTGTTTTTTTCTATTTTTTCAATGGGAAGAATTAATTTTTTTTTTCAGTGAGATTACCAGAAAAGATATGGTTCAAAATTTAGAAGGGGGAGGGAAGAAAAATAAGAATAATAGCAGTCCATGATTCTTTATCAATATTGTAAGCATAAAAAGTACCCATCCTGCTTATTTTTGAATATTTCGCTCTAAATTCCCCAACAATTTTCTTCTACAAGCATTAAATTTTGAGTTGGCAATGGAAAAACAATTGTTGGGGAAAATGTTAGCTAAAAATTTTCTGTTGGATGGCAGAAAACCACTTCAGTTATTTGTTTATGGTACCAATCAATACTCAGGTGTCCCAAGTATTGTTTATTGTCCTTTTTGTTCATTGCAGAAGTTAGTTTATTGATTAATATCAGAATTTTGTTGTTATTTTTATAATGTAAATGCCTAATGGAGCTATAAGAGTTATGGCTTTGTTGCTCAGAATCAGAAGTGTTATTATTTTTTTTTTTATACTGTCAGTATTGTTTTCTAATGGCTTTCAGACTGTTAAATCTATTATTTTGTTGCTGTACTTCTATTGTATCTTTAATGAGACAAGTCTATGGCTTACTCAGTTTTATTTGTAAATAAGTTATACCTTTCCTATGTGTTTTTCCATTTCTTGATTTTGTCAGCATTGATTCAATTTATGAGTACAAAGGGAGAAAAAAATGTGACACATGGCGAAATGCGTGAGAAATATATATTTTGGGTCATATATTTATATGTTAAGGATTGGGGATAGAATATAATAGAAACACATTAAAAGTGTGTCAACTACAATTTTTCTGTAAAAATAGATAGAATATATATGGTGACCTATTGTTGTGATTCTTAAGATGCATTCCATGATTTTCAATACACAAATAAAATAGTTTGCCCATTCAGAAGAATCCCAGCAATGTTGCCAACTATCACTCTTTTGGGTAAATTTTCTGATTAACTTGCAAGTGACATAGCTAAAAAATAGACATAGGCTTCCTTTGGATCAATATTTCATCTGAACCAAAATACAACATTCATTAGTGTCTTAAATGAACTTTAGCAACACCCCACCCCTTATGTTCAAAAATATGCCTGGAATTGTATGACTTACAGAGATTTAGTGCATGTATACAGCTCAGGCAATATATTTGCACATTAAGAGGTGTGGAATGTGGTAAGGTTAATCTCTGATGCTAATACAACTTTGCTTTTACACTGACCATGCCAGCATAAAAAGTAAATAAAAAATTAATAGAATTCACAGAATGCATCTTAAGAATCATAATAAAGGTTACTATTTTATTTTAAATTTTATAATTCTGGAAGGGATTTTGTTGTTGAAAAACACTAATGGAAATAGAAAAAATGAAAATGATAAATTGATAACTGCTGCATATAATAAGATAGGAATTTCACCATTTCTATGGTTAGTTTCTTTATATAGTCTAGGGCTATATGAGATCATTACAAGGGGACTGGGGAATGAAGTGTCAAAAATGCAAACCAAACTGTAAAAATGAGCATACAATTAGTAATCTAAGAATGTCCCTACTTTTGTTCTAGTGTGTCTCCTGAAGAGCTGCTATTTTTAAGCTTTAGGTGTTTAATTTCCCAACCTAGTCTTAAAGGTGTACATGTGACTGAACCTTTGAGCATTTGAACCATGTGTAACTTGACCCCATTTAACTGAACCCCCATTTAAATCAAACCGTGTTTGAATCAATTCAGCCCAAGGCCTAAGCCTAAGTTTTAACTAGTGTTGATTAGAAGGTGAAAATTTGCATCTTGCTTTGCTTGTAGTTTCTAACTTATGTTTCCCATTTGATATACTTCAGAAATTTTCAGGAATGGGTCTGTTGCCAAAATCATGTCCTGATAGTGTTTTTTTTTTTTTTGGTTTTATTGCAAATAATGAGCTTTTCAGTTAGTGTTCAGGTAAGGATTTGCCAAGAGGCAAGTGAAAAATCTGATTTTATACCTGGTTCCCTAAGCTCTTTCAGTCTGACTTAAAGTTATGTAAAAGTTTTTAGTTTGGGTTATGCCATACAAGATCAACCAGAAAATGACATACAATGTTACAGATTCTAAAAAAATCTGGTAGGTTTTTGTTTTGGATATAACAAACTATAAAAATTTTCTTTCACTTAAAAAAAGTGAATGAAAGAAGAAACACCTGGAACAAGTTTTAATTGCAATTTTTCTGTATATCATTAAGCAAGAATTTTTTTCACATGTCTCCTTCTGAGGGGGTAAGCCACTAGAATAATACCACCCTCTCTCTCTAATTGAAAAGTGTAGCTAGTCCAAAATATAGCCTATAAACTCAGTGAATTTTTATTAATATGTCTTTTTTCCAATATCTGTTGGTTTAGCACTCCCACTCTCAAGTAGAAAAAACTATAAAATTCTGGAAAGTACTTTTAAACATTCTAAATTACTTTCATGTGTTGTTCCTGACACATGTTGTTTGCTGTTAAATTAATAAGAAGAAAATAGTCCTGCTATTGAAAATGTATAGAGCAGGGTACTAGCTTTAGTACTTGGACAGTGATCTTGATCAAATATTTTGGTTTAAATGTACACTATTTTGCATTAACATAGCAAGAAGGTTACTGATTTAGAATATGATGTAGATATTTTTAGACAGTTGAGATAGATTGATGGTTTGGACTGGGCTATGTAGATTTGAGTAGGCTAACTACAATCCAAGAAAACCTTTTAAAACTTTAAATTTTGAGTAAAGTTACATAACCTATTTAAATGCAATTCTTCTACTTCATAACCTTTGTCTTGAATTGAATAGTATCCAGGATGCACTCTGTCTATGATTAAGATAGTTAGTTCTGACTTTGAGATCATATGACCAAGATTAGGCAGTATTTTCCAGGCTAAGGCTCAAGCTTAAAGTGGGTGTTGAAGAGTAGGCCCCAGTGTTGACTATTAGTGCATTTTGAATTGTTAGTGTTGCATATGTATGTGCATGATTAATATGTTGAAGTTAGGCTAATCATATATTTATTAAGACACTTTCTACATGATATATCACAGATTTTACTGTGACTTAACTGTTGAAGTAATGGTTAGCTGTCCAAATACTGCACAGTTTGCCCCAGGCCCATATGTAGTCTGCATTGTCTTCATTTAGGAAAAGTAGAAATTTTGTAACGTTTTAAAGTAGTTCTCAGAATGTTCACTGTTCATTAATGAGGACATAGAATGCTCATTAATAAGTTCACTAGAGAAACTTTTCTAAGCCTCATTTATGATGAACTTATTAATTTCATTCATTTTTATATCCATCCACAAATTTATATTTGCAATCTAATAGAGTCTCTGATAATACCCTACCTGGCAATCAATTAGCCTTTAAGAATGCTTTTTGTAAAGTGAAATTGTGAAATGACATTCAGCATTGTATTTTTTATTCAGTTACCCTTTCATTGTTACTTTGAAAGGGTCCTTATTTTAGTTCCAGTGTATATTTTGAGGTTTGGTTCCCATATTATCCTTTGGACTTTCTCTGCATTTTATATTATTATTCTGCACTGAGGGTGGTTCAGTGGAGGTCTCAACCAAAATATTTGCATAACTTTCTTTCTATTTTTCACTGGCTGTTATTGTCCTTCAGCGATGTTTCCTTCAGAGGAGTGCTACCTCCAGTCTGCAACCACTTTGTTTTTTACTTTTCTTAGTACAGTTCCAGAGAGAGGCTCTTTCAACAGATTTACGGTTTTCTTGATTGATTTGGGTAATCATTAAAATTGGGGGTGCATTTGAAGGAAACCATCAAACCTTCTCAAAACTCTAACATCATAAATTAGTAGCTTTACAGAAGGAAACATTTTAACATAATAAAAGTACAGTAGCAACTTTAAATTCTTTATCTAAAGGTGCCCCCCCTCTAATGGTACCAGATATAACCCTAAATACCATATTTATTAGGTGTGTATCATCTTGTGCTGCACCATTTCTTCTTTGTTAACCTGAACTGCTAAAAATCACACCACCAAGCAATCAAATTAGAATTTATGGATAAAAGTATTATTTAAAATGATTTTAAATATGGAGAACAATGGAAGGAAACAGGGTAATCTGGTCAATAGAAACATGCTGCATTGTATAAAGTAGGCATGACGTTGTTTCAGTGTTTTCTTTTAGTTTTTGTATATTGGTAGTATTAATGAATATTGTTGCTATAGTATCATTGGCTATGTAAGTCTTTCTTTCTATTCCTTCTTTTTGGCTTGCTACATGAGTTTGAAACCTTGAAATACTTGGCTGATTTTGTTTGTTTCTACATCAAATTCTCACTGGAACTTTAAATATTATTTAATCATATCAGCTAGACATGCCCTAGAATGACCAGAACAAAAGGATATAGCCAGAGTTTTGTGAAATTCACACTGTCTTTCAAGAATATCTATGCTTATCACTTTGATTTATTGTAAAAAAAAACATGAGCTCTTTGTTATTAATTTATCAAAAATGTTAGCGTCAGATGCTTTGTTTTTACTCCTATAAAATTCTGAGATTCCTATAAAATTTTGTCTGATACTGTTTTTGCTTTGGGTGCAATAATATAGAACCTTTTCACAGTTTTTAAAGCTGCATGAGGAGAAAAGAGACAGGCCTTGAAACTTCAAAGTATCTTCCTGGTTTATAATTTGGGATGTAGATGGATTCTTAAAAGTTTCAATCCTATAGCATAATAGTCTTTGTGTCAGTAAAATGTGGGTACTCTCTATTTTTACTACAAATTGGAATAGGCAGTTTTACTTTTAGAAAATTACTGTACAAGTTCATGAAAAGTGTTTGAAACCAATGCTGGGTATAACACTGTGCAATAATTGGCCTGCACTAGGGTCTCTTATAAGACTAGTAAGTGGGTACAGATAAGATTGTTCAATGTGAGGTGGGAGAGGTTTATAAGACATGGCTGGTCACCCTCCCCCACGTGCAAGGCAAGAGACTTCAGTTACTCTTCTTGCTCTTCTCCATGAAACTATGGTATGCTTGTAACTCAGCCCCATTCAACTGATCCCTTGTTAAAATCAACCCCCATCCAAATCAGCTGTATTCAACTCAACCCCATTAAAATCAGCCCCATTTAACTAAATTCAGTCCCATGCAATTCAATTCTTATTTAGCTCATCACCCATTTAAATCAACCCCTGTTTGACTAAAATCAACGCATGGCCTTTGAATAACTTTTAACTAATTCTGATTAGAAGCTCAAAATATGCTTCTCTCTTTCCTCCCTTTTTCCAACTTATATTGCTTTGCCCTAAACTTATGGACGGATCTGATGCTGTAACAATTTTACATGGTTGAGCTTTAAGTGAAATCAAGTTTTTGTAGTAAACGTTTTGGTAGTAAATCTGTTAAATATCAAATTTATTTGCTGGCTCAAAAAATAACAAACCATTCAGACTATCATACAATGTTCTTTCCAAATAAAGTAACAGTTACTGCGTAATTCTGCTTCATCTTTCCTAATGCCTGAATGTAGCCCTAGACTAAATACAAAATATCACTGATTTATTTTTTGTCTTTTTTGATTGCTTTTATTTGGCATTATGAAGCAACCATTGATGAGAAATAAGCACAACAAAAAAAATAATGCAAACCACCAAAATCGTCAGGTTTGTATGCAGACTCGGGCTGTATCCCGGGGCTGGGCCAAAATTGTAATGGCAGCAATTATAATATTCAGAAATAGCATTGAACAGCAAATTGAATGGTTGTCTTTTAGCTAATGGATTAATGGTAAACATAGCAAGCTTACCCATCTGGTTAACCCCCAAACTTAATTCGAATTGAAAGACACTTTCAAGAATGGATCTATATGGTCTTTTCTGTTTTTCTGTACTAGGTTGCACCTATTGCTGCAACCATGAAAATGAAGTGTGTTTGGTCCCTGGGCGTGAAAAGTTGCACTAATTTCAAATATATAAGACAGAAGGATATTTTTTTTTAAAATAAAAATCATATTATTTAACTTAATTTTTATCTCTTCCAACACTATGAGCTGAATTACATTTACTGGTTATATTGTTGATTTAGGTTAAATAGGGGTTTAGTCAAATAGGGTTTAGTTAAACAGTGATTGAATTAAATGAGGGATAGCATGGGGGCTTATTTGAATAGGAATTGAGTCAAATAGGGTTTAGTTGCAGTGGGGCTGAGTTAACCGATGGTTAAATTGCATGGGGGTTGAAGTGGAAATGGGCTGAGTTGTATGAGGGTTGAGTTGAAGAAGGGCTCTGTTAAATGGGGTCGAGTTAAACAAGGGGAGGCAGACATAATTGGTATGAATGTTACTCAATCCTGTTTAACTTAACCCCATTTAACTCAACATCTGTTTGACTCAGCGTTCATTCATATTGGCTTACAACTAAGCTTGAACTAGCACTGATTAGAATCACAGAATTTGCTTCTTGCTTTACTTGCAGTTTTCACTTATATTGCAATGCCCTAAACCATGTGTGAGATCTGATGTTTTAATAATTTTACAGGGTTTAAGCTATAAGCGAAATGAAGCTTTTTAAGTTTTTTTTTTTTTTGAGGATTTGGATTTAAGTTTTTAGAAATTTCAGTTTGAAACTTCAAAAAATTCAGTTTGAAATTTACTTGCTGAAAAATCAGCAAACCATTCAATTTACCTTAATTCAATTAAAACTTATTCCAAATATGATTATTGCCACTGCCTAATTGCATCCCAGCTATTTATTGCATCCCGCCCAGCATTTTATGATAGTGTTGTCATGACAAAATTATAAAACTGCGTAAATATGAGCATTAAATTTCAAATGACCTCTTAAACAGCTCTATGGTGCCCCATTGCCCAGTTATTAGTGGAGAAATAAAAAGAAAAAAGAGACCTATTAGCTTTTTTTTTGATATTTTTGTAATTTGATTTTCACAATAATCTTTATCATTAAGATGAACCAAGATCATTCGTGAATCAGCAGCAACGTCAAATTTTTCTTATGTGACATTTTGTTTTCTAACGCATTTTTAAGCTTTTGGTTACTATGGGCTGTGGTTTGCTCTGTACCAGGTTGAAGCTATTACTATAATCCTGAAATTCAAGTGTTTTCGGGCCCTAATTTGAATGTTTTCACTGTCTTGACATTAACTAATATTATATTTGGAAGATCAGTCTGAAACAGAGCCTCCTCGCCTCTCCCTTCTTGTGTGCTTTTATGCAAATGTGAACTTCTACAAGAAAATAAACTCCCTGCTAGAATTTATTTTGGATTGTACAAAGTTCTTACAAATACCACTATTCTAGCTTATTTTTTCTATAATATATCAACAGAAGAAATTCAGAATGTATAAGGGAAGTATAATGTGTTTTAGACAGTAAAGACCGAAGTTCCTTGGGTATAAAAAGGAGCTGAGTTTCTTGATCCACATTGAAAATATTGGTGGTCAATTATATGCAAAAATTAAGTTAAATAAAGGTCTAATTCTGCTGATGTTCTTCCAGAAAACTGAATAAGATTCAATTAAACTATTTGCTCCCCTTCTCTTGTTTAGAAAGTATTAATTTTTTGAATTATTAATTTAGGGTATATAGCTTACAAAAAGTATTAATTTATATTAATATTAATATTTTCTTTAACTTTCTTTTTTTTTGAATACTATCATAAGCAGCGCAATCGCGCTGCCTAAGTAAAGAACGGTGTTGGCACAATGTATTGTTTATTTATTTATTTTTTCCTTTAGACCAGGGCACTTCCTATCAAAGGAGTTGTCGTAGAAACTTCGAAAAGTGTTCATTAGATTGGAAATTAAATAGGTTTGTGCCCTTTTTAATAGTCGTGATTAACCGGAATGCACCTGAAACCCGATCCAGTACCAGCATTTCCCCAAACACATCCAATCAAAATTTTGAGATAGCTATTTTGTTCAGCGTAGTTGATTTCCAGATAGAAATTATTGTTTTTGAGGAGACTCTTCCACACAGCCCTCAGGGCAAGGGTTTTAAGTTATGCCCTGGGGCCATATAAGATTTTTATAGAAAGCTTTGTCACAGAAACTTCAAAAAGGGCTCATTCGATTGGAAATTCAAAGGGCAAGTGCCCTTTTCAATAGTCAAAAGTGATTGGAGGGCAACTAACCCCCCTCTCACGCCCACCTTTTCCCCAAACACATCCAATCAAAATTTTGAGATATCCATTTTGTTCAACGTAGTTAAAAGTCCTGGAAATTAGGTTTTTGAGGATGACAAATCCCCCACAGTCCTCAGGGTAAAGGTTGTAAGATCTGCCCAGGGGGCATATAAGGTTTTTATAGAAAGCGTTGTCGTTAGGAACTTCAAAAAGGGATCATTTGTTTGGAAATTGAAATGGCTAGTGCCCTTTTTAATAGTCGAAAGTGATTGGAAGGCAACTAACACCCCTTCCACACCCGACATTTATCCAAACACATACAATCAAAATTTTGAAATAACCATTTTGTTCAAAGTAGTTGAAAGGTCCGGAAATTATATCTTCGAACATGACACACCCCCTAGAGCCCTCAGGGTAAGAGTTATAAGTTACGCCCTCGGGCCATGTATAGATTTTTCTGATAACGGTGTCGTATGGCATGGAAAACGGCTCATACGATTTGAAATCTAAAGGGCTAGTGCCCTTTGTATATCCAAAAGGGACTGGAAGGCAACTAACCCACCTCACACACCGAGATTTTCCCAAAACGCATCCAATCAAAATTTTTAGATAGCCATTTTGTTCAACGTAGTCGAAAATTTTGGAAATTAGGTCTTTGAGGATGATAACCCCCTCAGAGTCCTTGGGACAAGGGTTATAAGTTATGCCCTGGGGCATATAAGGTCTTTATAGATAGTGATGTTGTAAAAACTTCAAAAAGGGTTCATTCAATTGGAAATTAGAAGGGATTTTGCCCATTTTAATACTCGAAAGTGATAGGAAGATAACTAACACCCCTCTCACACCCTCCATTTCCCCAAACACGTCCAATCAAAATTTTAAGATAGCTATTTTGTTCGACGTAGTCAAAAAGTCCGGAAATTATGTTTCCAGTCTAGACACTCCCCCTACAGCCCTCAGGGCAAGGGTTCTAAGTAATGCCCTGGGGCCTTATAAGTTTTTTTTATAGAAAGCGTTGTCATAGAAACTTCAAAAAGGAATCATTCGATTGGAAATTGAAACGGCTAGTGCCCTTTTTAATAGTCGAAAGTGATTGGATGACAAGTAACCCCCCTCTCTTTCCCACCATTTCCCCAAACAGATCCAGTCAAAATTTTGAAATAGCCATTTTGTTCAACGTAGTTGAAAGGTCTGGAAATTATGGCTTTGAGGATGACAACCTCCTCACAGCCCTCAGTGCAAGGGTTGTAAGTTATGCCCTGGGGCATATAAGGTTTTTATAGAAAGTGTTGTCGTAGAAAATTCAAAAAGGGCTCATTCGATTGGAATCTGAAAGGGCTAGTGCCCTTTTTAACAGTCGGAAGTGATTGGAGGGCAACTAACCCCCTCTTACACCCAACATTTCCATGAACACATCCAATCAAAATTTTAAGATAGTAATTTTGTTCAACGTAGCTGAAAGTTTGGGGAATTAGGTCTTTAAGGATGACACCCCCCCCCCCAACACTCAGGGCAGGGATTGTAAGTTATACCCTGGGGGCATATAAAGTTTTTTATTGAAAGCGTTGTCGTAGAAACTTCAACAGGGCTCATTCGACTGGAAATTGAAAGGAGTAGGGCTTTTTTTAATAGTTGAAAGTGATTGGAGAGCAACTAACGCTGCTCTCGCGCCCACCATTTCCCCAAACACACCCAATAAAGATTTTGAGATTTTTATTTAGGATTTTTAGATATATATTTATTTAGATTTTTATGAGGTATTTATTAAATACAAGGGTTGCATTTCCCCTAACACATCCAATAAAAATTTTGAGATTTTTATTTAGGATTTTTAGATTTAGATTTATTTAGATTTTTATGAGGTTTTTATTAATTACAAGGGTTGTAATTTATGCCCTGGGGGCATATAAGGTGTTTATAGAAAGCGTTGTCGTAGAAACTCAAAAATGGCTTATTCGATTGGGAATTGAAAGCGCTAGTGACTTTTATAATTATCGAAAATTATTGGAAGGTTTGACATTTTTATAGTAAAGATCGATATGGGTACAATGTATTATTTTTGTTTTTGTTTAGACCAGGGCATTTTGTATCGAAGGAGTTGTCGTAGGAATTTCGAAAAGGGCTCATTCTATTGAAAATAGAAAGGGCTAATGCCCTTTTTAATAGTCGAAAGTGATTTGAGGGCAACTATTCCCCCTCCTATTTGCCCATTATGTTTAAAAACTAAATGTTGCCTTAAAATTAAATCAAAATTCACTACGTTAATGCTAATTCCCAATAAGGCATCTCAGCAGTATCCCAAGAACGACTGAGTGTATTATGTTCAAACTTTCGGGGCTACTTCTGCTCTTAAAATTTAACCAAATCAAATAGTGTTAGTGTATCCAAGCTATCAAAGAAAGTAAAAAGATTTTTCGGAATGGTATCAAGTTTTCTATTTCAGGTCAACTAGAGGAGGTATGAAACTAAATTAAATACTACTTTCTGTGTCCAGATTTTTAAAAGGGTGTATGTTGTTAAAAATTGCTGAAAATTTTTCTCCAGCATACAAATAGCAGGCCAAACTATACAGTCTTAAAAAACGAAAAGATTTAAAGTATTATTTTCTTTTTCCCTGAAAAGACTATTTCAATATAAAACGAACAGAAATTAATTATAAAAAAACTTTTTCTACAAATTAAATTTTTCAAAGAAAAGTAAAGAACTCCATTAAACCAAAAATGAGCAAAAATAAAATAAAATAATCTACCAAGCATGAAACTACCACAAATCACCATCGATAAATAAATGAAACCCAAAACGAACAGAAATTACAATAAATAACCGAGTCAAACTCAAAACGAGCAGAAATTAACATGAGTAGGGCTGAAAACCCCTATGTCCTCCCAAGGCCAGAACATAATTTGCACTTTACTGAAAAATAAATACAAATGAACGTACATTGTCATTTTAATATACATATACTGATATTTAGTAATCAAAATGTTAATATTATTTGATTTATTAAAGTTATAAAAGTAAAAACATTTATATTTTCAGTAAAGTACAAATTATGTTCTGGCCTTGGGAAGGCATAGGAGTTTTGAGCCCTACTCATGTTAATTTCTGCTCGTTTTGAGTTTTGCGCGGTTATTTATTGTAATTAAATAAAAAAAAACAAGTTTTTTAAACTGAAAGTAAGGAGCGACATTAAAACTTAAAACAAATAGAAATTATTCCGTATATGAAGGGGGCTGTCCCCTCCTCAACGCCTCGATCTTTACGCTAAAGTTTTTTATTGTTTTACAAAATAAAGCTGGGAGACAGAGTCAAACTTTAGCGTAAAGAGCGAGGCGTTGAGGATGGGACAGGCCCTTTCATATACGGAATAATTGCTGTTCGTTTTAAGTTTTAATGTCGCTGCTTACTCTCAGATTAAAAAACTTGTTTTTTTTTTATTTAATTTCTGATCGTTTTTTAGTTAATGCAGCTTTTATTTTGGTTCACCGTCATTGAATAAGTAAACAAAATTTGCATAAAAAATTTACTTTTCTTTTGCTAAATGGATGTCTCTAATTTGGTTATGACGTAATTTACAAATTAAATTACGTAACTAACTTCTATATTCGTATATTTTTCTTCTGGAAAAAAAAATACAAAGTTGCAGATTTTTGCAGATATGAGCTTGAAACCTATGTAATAGGGTTTTTTGATGCGCTGAATCTGACGGTGTGATTTTCATTAAAATTCTTTCACTTGTAGGGGATGTTTCCCCCCTCTTTAAAAAATCGGGTAAATTTTCTCAGGCTCGTAGCCTTTGATGAGTAATACTAAACTTAATAAAATATTTAGAATCAGCATTATAAACACATTCTTTTTAAAAGTTTCGATTACTATTGAGCCGTATTGCTTGTTTTTTTATTGTTTTTTTTTATTACGTATATGTTATTACGTATATGAGGGGGTTCTCCCCTTAGTCAATACCACGCTCTTTACGTTAAAAGTTAAAAAAAATTTGATTCACAAACCCCTGAATCACAAAGGCCGTTTAATTAGAATAGATAGCTCTTTTGAAAGCACTGAAAAAAAAACTGTAGCGTAAAGAGCGAGGTATTAACTTGGGGGAGAACCCCCTCACATGCGTTATAATTTCTGTTCGTTTTAAGTTCTAATGTTGCTTCTTACTTTCAGTTGAAAAAACTTGTTTTTTTTATTTAATTTCTGATCGTTTTTTAAATAATGCTTGGAAATCCGGCGCCCCCTTCATAGAAATGTCCCTTACCCCAAAGAAACATCCTCCACGGAAAGATTCTCCAGAGTAACCCCCTCCTCTAGCCCCCCCCCCACAAAAAAAAATCCTTCCTGAAAATGTCTTTATACTTCCCAATAACCAATAAATAATGATGGCAAGTCCGGCGCCCCCTTCACCGGCGGATCTAGAGGAAAATCTTGAGGGGGGCCGCGCCGGACACAGGGCGCCAAAAACTGATTATACAAGACTAATTTGATAGCTCTTTATTTATATCAAAACACTGCCAAATATGCTCATAAAGGTAAAACGTAGCAAAAGAAAATAAAAACAGTACCACACTACACAACTAAACTCAATCGGCGAGCTTTTCTGAGAGCGAACATATCGATAGCATCGTCTGTTTTCGGCAGTTCGTCTCTGTAAGTCTGCATGAGTAGTAGAGCCTCCAACCTCTCTTCAGTCATCGTGCTTCGTATTGATGAACATGTCCTGTCAACCTTTGAAAACATTCGTTCTGCTTCACAGGTTGACACAGGAAGCGTTGCGAGAATTGTCAACAATGCGAAGATGTTGGGAAATACATTTTCCTGACAACTGTTCAGCGCTGAAATAGCTGTTTTCGGTTTTTGCACGGTTTCCTTAGACCAATACTTGTTCCAAATCTCGAACTCGGTTTTAACGTCTATCTCCGTACCCACGAGCAGCTCCTTGTACTTTTCGTACCCTGGCTGAACGTCCTCCCAGCGTTTGCCATTAACCACAGCCGGGATCAAAGCTGAAAGTTTTGCAGCATTCGTAAAATGGCAGCTGAACCGCTCCGTAAAATCAAGCAGCATGGCGTCCAGGGCTGGAATGAATGCCGCCATCCTATAATGACTTTCTGGATCCATCTTGGGTACCCCTGCCCGGTATGTAGAACGTGAAGCTATGCGTGGCTGCGTTACCTTGATGGTAGCATCAATCTTTTCGGCCATTTTCAGAAGATCTTCGTAAAGCAGTCTGAATTTGGTTTCGGCATGTGATCGCATATCTTCCAGCATTGCCTTCACGCTGCTAATGAGGGACAAGGCTCTCACGAGGTCACCATCCTTCTGTTGTAGTGACTCGGCCAAAGGTTTCATGATTGACGAAAACGAATTCAGGCAAACCAGTCCTACGAGTGTATCTGATTTTTCAATGCAGGATCGTAATGCATAAGCTCTGCTACTTGCCTCTCGATCGTGCCATCCTTCCATCTCCTGCAGAGCAGAAACGATCGACGGAAGGGAGTCCCAAAACCTGCTGATTGCTTCGTGTCTCTCTACAAATCTCGTGGTACAAAGACTGACGAGTGTCTCTGTTTTAGCTTTGTCCACGATAAGATGCTTTTTTAGAAGTCTTGTTCTCTTGGCACTTGAGCTGAAGTGAGAAATTGTGTCTCGAACAACGTCTTGGGCATTGCGCAGAATGGGAACTGAAACTATCTTTGAACATGAGAGATTTGTGGCATGGCTCACACAGTGGAAGTAATCTGCCAGTTCACACTGGCGTTTAACTTCAGCAGCAGCACCATTTGTTAAGCTTGCCATGCTAGCAGCTTTGTCGTATCCTTGACCAACGCACTTTGACAAATCCAGATTTGACTTCCTGACCTCACTCAACAGCAGCTTCCCGAGGCTCTTGCCGTCTAGCTTCTCTTCGATGCTTCTACCGTCGTCACTTTCCTCATCTCCAGCGAGTCTTGACAGGGTTTGAAAGGCATCGACAACTGCAAAAGGATCTTCTCGAATCACGTATCCCTGCTCGGTTTTACACACATAACGACAAACAATGACCATCAGCTCCCTGGTCTGCCTGTCTGTTGACTCGTCCGCAAGAAGACACCAAACCGTTGCTTTGTTTGCTTTTCTCACTACTTCGGTTTTTATCATTTCCCCAATTGTTCCAATCAGTTCAGTCTGGATCTGTTTACTCGTATATTTGGCGTTGCTCTGTGCATTTTCAAGTAAATTTTTAAGTTGCGAGTCTCCACTCTGAATCCGATACCGAAGTAGGTGGCGGAAATTCCCGTCGTTTACTGCTGTAATGACATCAGAGTCTTGGATATCAAGTTTGCCATCATCATGGTGGCCACGAAGGGGGATATTCTGTGCCCCGCAAAGCTTGACAGTTTCAACAACGCTTCTCAAGAGTGCACGGTTCTGCTGTTTTTGCTTGACCCTTTCACAGTCCAGAGCATTCCTGATATCTTGATCTTGACTACCGCGCTGAAACGTTGTTAGCAGCGCGGCAGCTTTTTCCTGGCAGTGTTTGTGAAACTGTGCTTCAGCATGGTTTGTCAGCGCACCATCTTTCCCGGTAAGTTTCGAATAGTCTTTTAGCGGTTTCAAGACCAACTTTCCCATTTTTTGCCCTCCGCCGCCTCCAGATAAAGCCGACCATCCTCCTCCGCTTTCGTTGGTCCTCATCAAAACACAAACACTGCACCAAAGGCCTTCGTGGTCTGGATGACGACTCACTGCGAGCCAAGGATACCGGGCAAGATGTTCGGTATTCAAGCGACGCTTGACTTCGCCACCTTTTCTCTTTTGTGTCGAGACTGGAAGATCAGATTGGTTCTTCGGCTTCCACCTTTCGTTCATAAAAAACAATTTCGCCAGAAGACAACTGATTTCGCTCTTTCAGCGCTACTGCAATACCAAAGTCATTCGACGGCGTGAAGTCAGTTTCAGGCGAAAAAATAGCGCTTTGATTCTGCTGCGGGTGCGGGGACTGTAAAATCAGTATTGGGCTATGTACCACCAAGGTTTGAGTACTGCTTCTTGATCCTTCAGTCAGCTGATCAGTGTGTGTCGTTTCGCCGAAGTTTGTTATGAAGGCCGTCTGTGAAGTGGACGGAGTTGTTGGTGACAGTTCGTTCTCCCGGCTGAATGCGTTTTTGTGCATTCCGACCGTCGACTCAGAGTGGGCATCAGAAGTTGCCGTCGTCTCAACATCTAACAAAAAAAGTTTCTCTTTTAAAGTTTGCACAAGACATTTATTGTAAACGTATATACACTTTGTATAATGGCTTGCTTTAGTAGATTTAACTCTCAACATGGTGAAGGCAGAATTGGAACTAAATTTGAAAATAAACTGAATCAGCAACATTAACTTTAAACTCCCCCAACAATCTTGAACTTTCATACCCCAAAACTATTTCTAGGAAACCCGGACTTTAAAATAAAATACCACCCTAAACATCACTAATTTAATTTGCAACCCCAAGAACCGATCCCCGACATATGCTAACAAATATTTTTCAAGAGCTGAAACCCAAAACAATTATCACCGAAGTATACAAGGCTAAAGAGAGAGCTTTAACTGCAAGAATTTGAAAGATAATTTCAGAGCTGACACAGTGTGTCGGTAAAAATACTACTTTAAGCCAATATCATAACCGTCAGGCGAGATGAGTGGGCTGGTAAAAATCAGGTCAAACGCTTCGGACAAATTGCATACGAAGAACACTGTACAAGAGGGACCGTATGCAATATATAACAACAAACGCAGCTGGTACGCGATGAAGCTTGACGAATGAGCCTAATCAGGAAAGCTATCCGACAAGGGGCTAAAGCTAGAAATTAGAAGTGTTGATACCCACTTTAAACGACACTCCTTCCTTATTGTTCTATCTTTAAAAGCTTACCTTTAATCTGATCTTTCTTGGCAAAATAATCAGAGATGTCCCTCGATCCTTTACGGCTTTCCGCCATTATTCTTTGTTTCTTCTCTGTTCTATATTCATGCCCTGATTTTTTTTTTTCCGATCCATTTTAAATGCGTTTCCGTCTAACTGGTCTAACACACGGAGCAAAAATACTCCGAAGGCAGTGGCAGGGTCGCTCGTGCCTAGCCACCCGCCGGTTGGATCTAACCACCCACGCAACTCCCCAAAGACATGCGTTTCTCGTAAGCATTTACAAAATGTTTTGCTCGTTTATCACTTCCAAAAAATAAACCAAATACTCCTTAGGCGTGCAGTGTCGTATTTGAATTTGATATAATGTTATAAAAAGAAAGTAAAAATTGACGGCATATCCGTTTTTTTTGTTTTTTATTCGGTCTTATTTTATTAATTACCAAAAAGGGTTCGATTTCCCGAGTGCGGATATGGCACACGTAAAAAATGGGGGGGGGGCCCAGGCCCCCCCCCTGGATCTGCCGCTGGCCCCCTTCATGGCAATTTTCCTTCCCCCATGAAAACTTCTTTCATGGACAGATCCTCCACCATAACCCCTGACCCCCCCCCCCCTACTACCAGAAAAGAACCCTCCTGAAAACTTCTGTATACTTACCAATCTCCAATACTATATGTTTAACATTGGGTAAATTTCATAACTTTTAGGCCTCTCCCTGGAGACTTGTGGTGATCAAGTCATCCTAAAAGATATATTTATCATATTTTCGACCATGCTGAACAAAATGGCTATCTCAAAATTTTGATCGGGTGACTTTGGGAAAAAAAAAGTGCGGGAGGGGGCCTAGTTGCCCTCCATTTTTTTTGGTCACTTAAAAAGGGCACTAGAACTTTTAATTTCCGTTCCAATGAGCCCTTCCACGATATTCTAGGACCACTGGGTCGATACGATCACCCTTGGGAAAAAAAACAAAAAAAAACAAACAAATAAACACGCATCCGTGATCTTTCTTCTGGCAAAAAATGCAAAATTCCACATTTTTGTAGATAGGAGCTTGTAACCTCTATAGTAGGGTTCTCTAATATGCTGAATATGAAGGTTTGATTTTCATTAAGGTTCTATAACTTTTAGGGGGTCTTTCCCCCTTTTTTTGAAAATCAGCCAAATTTTCTCAGGCAAGTAACTTTTGATGGGTAGGACTAAACTTGATGAAAGTTATATATTTGAAATCAACATTGAAATCTGATTCTTTTGATGTATCTATTGGTATCAAAAACCCGTTTTCTAGAGTTTCGGTTACCATTGAGCCGGGTCGCTCCTTACTTACAGTTCGTTACCACGAACTGTTTGATTTCTGTTCGTCTTGGGTTTCATTTATTTATCGATGCTCATTTGTGGTAGTTTCACTCCTGGTAGATTATTTGATTTAGTTTTGCTAATTTTTGGTTGAATGGAGTTCTTTACTTATTTTTGAAAAACTTATTTTATGGAAAAAGTTTTTTTAATTAATATAATAGCTAACGATAATGAATAAAACCAATCCAAAAAAAGGATTCTACCTTCCGACCATAGCTTTATGGAATGGATTGCTGAAAAACGAATGTTTTTCAAAGTGTTGTTTCAAACGATTTTTGTTTCAAAAAACAAAAATCTGAAGGCCAATTCTTTTGTATTATTCCCAGAAAACCAGTTGCATTGGTTTGTTAAACATTATTTTTGTTTTCGTTTTTTTTTAACTTCTAATAATAATAACTTATTTTTACCCTCTGTACACACAAACGCACTAAGAAGAGTATGAAAAAAAGAGAAGGAAAAACGAAAAGATTGTTGACAAAACAAAATTTACGCACAAACATTGACAACTTTACGTTTAAGCACTCAGTCAACAAGATTATACGAGATCATATCAGATCAATCAGATTATACGAGATTTTACATCTTAAAACACTAGGCACTTGATCAAAGACAAATCATGGAAAAGAGAAAAGGAAAAACAAAAAGGACAAAGACAAATCGGTAGAAAATCGACAATTCTACTCCGTTTTTTTTTTTACAAATGTCAAAAACACCATACCGTCGGGACAAGTAGCTTTTATGGGTCCAAATAGGGATACTGGAATAACAATCAAATTTGCTTTTTGTCAGAGACAGAGAAAAGTTTCCAAAAAAGTACAAATAACAACACTTACATCATTTTAGCTTGCTATAGCACATGAGTTATTACTTTTCCTTCTCTTGCAATATTGTTTGTATGTGTAGATGACGTAAAAAGCTGAGTTTCACATAAAAAAAAGTTTTGCCCCTATCTCCAATCTTAAGTTTCTGCATCTGAATTTGTCAATAAAAAAAATTTGGAAGTTTACCAATGATAACTTACCAATGATCATAAGTCTGAAAGTTTATTTCTCCAGAAGCAACATTTGTCAATAAGCAAATTCTGAAAGTTAATCAAACAGTTTGTGGTAAAGAACTGTAAGTAAGGAGTGATGCAGCTCAATAGTAACCAAAACTCTAAGAAATAGAGTCTTTATAACAGTAGATAAGTCAAAAGAATTGAATTTTGAGTCTTATTCAAAATATGTAAAATTCATCAAATTCAGTGGTACCCTTCAAAATTTACAAGCCTGAGAGAAGTTGCTCAATTTTTAAAAAAGGGGACCCCCCACCCCAAAAAAAGGGGGTCCCTTTTTTTTAAAGGTTTCAGTTTGAAACTTCAGAAGTTTCTAGAAGTTTCAGTTTGAAACTTCAAAAAATTCAGTTTGAAATTTACTTGCTGAAAAATCAGCAAACCATTCAATTTACCTTAATTCAATTAAAACTTATTCCAAATATGATTATTGCCACTGCCTAATTGCATCCCAGCTATTTATTGCATCCCGCCCAGCATTTTATGATAGTGTTGTCATGACAAAATTATAAAACTGCGTAAATATGAGCATTAAATTTCAAATGACCTCTTAAACAGCTCTATGGTGCTCCATTGCCCAGTTATTAGTGGAGAAATAAAAAGAAAAAAGAGACCTATTAGCTTTTTTTTTTGATATTTTTGTAATTTGATTTTCACAATAATCTTTATCATTAAGATGAACCAAGATCATTCGTGAATCAGCAGCTACGTCAAATTTTTCTTATGTGACATTTTGTTTTCTAACGCATTTTTAAGCTTTTGGTTACTATGGGCTGTGGTTTGCTCTGTACCAGGTTGAAGCTATTACTATAATCCTGAAATTCAAGTGTTTTCGGGCTCTAATTTGAATGTTTTCACTGTCTTGACATTAACTAATATTATATTTGGAAGATCAGTCTGAAACAGAGCCTCCTCGCCTCTCCCTTCTTGTGTGCTTTTATGCAAATGTGAACTTCTACAAGAAAATAAACTCCCTGCTAGAATTTATTTTGGATTGTACAAAGTTCTTACAAATACCACTATTCTAGCTTATTTTTTTCTATAATATATCAACAGAAGAAATTCAGAATGTATAAGGGAAGTATAATGTGTTTTAGACAGTAAAGACCGAAGTTCCTTGGGTATAAAAAGGAGCTGAGTTTCTTGATCCACATTGAAAATATTGGTGGTCAATTATATGCAAAAATTAAGTTAAATAAAGGTCTAATTCTGCTGATGTTCTTCCAGAAAACTGAATAAGATTCAATTAAACTATTTGCTCCCCTTCTCTTGTTTAGAAAGTATTAATTTTTTGAATTATTAATTTAGGGTATATAGCTTACAAAAAGTATTAATTTATATTAATATTAATATTTTCTTTAACTTTCTTTTTTTGAATACTATCATAAGCAGCGCAATCGCGCTGCCTAAGTAAAGAACGGTGTTGGCACAATGTATTGTTTATTTATTTATTTTTTTCTTTAGAAAACTGTAAGTAACACACTTACAGAATTTGCTCAATTTTTAAAAAAGGGGACCCCCCCCCAAAAAAAAAAAATCAAGTGATTTTAATGAAAATTACATTATCAGATTCAGCATACCGTAGAACCCTACTGTAGAGGTTTCAAGCTCCTATGTACAAAAAAGTGGAAGAAAGATCAGGGATGCGTGTGTATTTATTTATTTATTTTTTTCCGGGGTTGATCATATCGAACCAGTGATTGTATAAGATCGGAAGAGGGCTTATTTGACTAGAAAAAAAGTTCTAGTGCCCTTTTTAAGTGACCAAAAATATTGGAGGGCAGCTAGCCTCCCTCCTACGCTCATTTTTCCCCAAAGTCACCCAATCAAAATTTTGTAATAGCCATTTTTTCAGTATAGTCGAAAAATCTAAGAACGAAGTCTTTGAGGATGTCTTAACCCCCAGCAGTCCCCAAGGGAAGGGCTGCAATTTGTGAACTCTGCATTATTTACATATAGTATTGGTTGTTGGGAAGTATACAGACTTTTTCAATGGGCTCTTTTTCTGGTGGGGGGCTACATGGGAGAATCCTTGCATGGAGGAATTTTTCATGGGGGAAGAAAATGTTCCTTCGAGGGGGAGTTGGATTTCCCTGCATTATTTAAAAAAATGATCAGAGATTATATAAAAAAAAACAAATTTTTTGAACTGAAAGTAAGGAGCAACATTAAAACTTAGAATAAACAGAAATTATTATGTATATGAGGGGGGTCGCCCCCTCGTCAATGCCTTGCTCTTTATGCTAAAGTTTTTTTTAATACTTTTAAAAGAATTTTTTATTCTAATTAAATGGCCTTTGTGATTCAGGAGTCATTCTTAAATAATTGGGACAAAATTCAAACTTTAGCGTAAAGAGTGAGGTATTGACGAGGGGGTGAACCCCCTCGTATGCGTAATAATTTCTGTTCTTTTTAAATTTTAATGTTGCTCATTACTTTCAGTTGTAAAAACTTTTTTTTTCATTTAATTTGTCCAAGACCAGTATTTGCCAATGAGCAGAAGTTGGATACTTTAACTTATTGACATTGCAGATACCCCCCTCCCAAGTATTTAAAATATGTATTATTTGATATCCCCCTAGCACACTTGGTGCATTTTTTTTGCATGTGAATGTTTTATCTTTGCTTTTTTTCAGCTGTTTAAATGGAAGTGTTAAACTGCTTATCAGATGATGGAGTTCCCATTGAGAAAAGGCTTAGGCTTGCCAAAAACTGTCTAGCTGTAGCAACTGGACTGTTACCCATTGGAAATCAAGCAGTATTTGACTGGCTTGTTGATGAGGTCAGTGTGCTGAATTTTATCTTATTTTATTAACAAATGTATTTTGAACTTTTTTTTTTCATTTCTAAACCAATAGCATAAATTCAACTCTTTCAAAAAGTGCCTCAAGAAGGACTTTAACTTTCGTTTAACAATTATGAATAGCCTAATTGAAACAAATGATACTGATACTGTCATGATGAATTAGAGGGCGTCTAAAAGCATTGGTAATGAGTATCAATGAAAAAAATGTTTTTACCTTCAATTGATCCTAGTGCTTTCTATGTAGGCCTACAATGTTCAATACATAAAGCTGTGCTGGAAAGCCCAGAAAAAGAAGCAAGAAAAAGAAATTCCTCGGTGTGCCTTCTCAAGAAATAGCTATAACATAAAACATAATAGTCATCCTGGCTAGCAATAGTCATTTGCTAGTTCGTTACAATGATCTTATATTGATGTTATCAAATTACCTTAACCTTTTTATTTATTTATTTATTTATTATTATATTTTTAGACCTTAGGATCGATAGCAGTTGCCATAAAGCTTATTTAATGAACTCTCTTTCTCTCTTTCTTTCTGTACCTGTTTTTTCTTTTCTCTATTTTTGTGAGTGAATGTTTTATGATGTTTAATGGTTTAGTGTTAAGAGTTTCGTTTTATGGCCCCCCTCCTTACAGGCCACGGAGCTTTTATGGGGTTTTGAAATTGTACTATTGAATGTTTTTTGTTATATTTTTGGTTTATATATATCTTATCTTATCATATAAAAATCTCTAAAAGATCAGAACCAAATCAGATATATAGTTATACTTGGGTCCGTGAATCCAGGAATTGTAATAATAATATATAATATTATATAAAAATTAAATAAAAATATTATTCCGGATACTGTTCTATCCGTCTGAACCAACTGCTAACACGAGAAACGAGGGGATAAGTGATTCTAAATGGTCTCTGGATAGTGTGAAGAAGTTCCTTGATAAATTTTCCTGTGCCTTATTTCCTTCTAAAGGTAATATAAGCTTACGGATTCTTCCTTGTTATGGTATCATTCTGAAGGCAACGTTTATCCTTTTCTAATTCTCTCTTTCATAGATGATTGTACCGAACTATTGGTCTTAGAAAGTACCGAACTATGAAGCTAAACAAAGTACCGAATTATTAAGCTTAAATATAAATACTAATTAAAACTACATAATAGAAACAATTTAATATTCAAACAAAATCTAAATCGTTGAAAATTCAGTGAGGTAGAAAACAAAACGAATCCAACCTGCCAACTCACTTCTACCATTATCATTCGGTCATTATTTTTAAATATTTATTGCCTTTTTATGGCTAAAACAGAAACGTCACGTTTTGCATTTAAAAATACTCTTTTAGGCCCGAAAACATGACTTTAAAATAGAAAATGCCAAGATAATCTTTCATCAAAATTAGTCAATGTAAGAAAAAAGAAGCAGAAAAATCAAATATTTTTACTTACTATTACAATAAAAATTATAATTATAGTTCCTGATATATAATAACGGGCAACATCAAAGATTTAAATTGGCTTTAGAGTTGTTTTTTTTCCAAGAAATTATTTATTTTCCAATACAAAATTAAAACAAGAGCTTTTTTCTAAATTAGAAATTGTCTATTCTCTACTCGTAGTGATGTAAATCTTGAGAGGTGTCCGATATAACGTTTAGCTTATTTTCCTAACTATTGAAGGTGATTGCTCGAGAGGGTGTCTAAATCATCGCAAATGAGTACCAGTGAAAACATGTTTTACACTTAGTTACTTTTAATGGATCCAATTGGCTTTCTGCCAATTTTCTGATTTTAATTGGCTTTCTGCCAAGGCCAGTATAAAATGTTATACAATCTCGTATAACAGGTTTAACCGACCAGATTTAATTTTTAGTATTTTGAAATTTTTGCATCAAAGCATTTGGTTGACGCTTACTTTTAGATGTTGATAAGAATACCCCAAAAATAAGAATTGATACCCACAAAGTACGATTTTTTTTTTACCTAGATATTTTTATTTTATTTTTAGATCTTCAAACCTAACATACCAAATCCAATTCTAAAATGTATTTAAGGAAATGTTTCAAACTCGAAGAAAGACAGCAACGTCAACATCTGAACATTGCTTCCTACTAGATAATCAAAGTCTTTAATTTATTTCTAAAGCAAGGGTTTTTGACAAAGAGCAATTTTCAAACAAGCAATAATGCTCATATAAGACACAAAAGTTAAAATATAAAAAATCACTGAAACGAATAAGAGAAAGTGAGAATAAAATGAAGAAATGGAACCCAAGACGAACAGAAATTATATCAAAAGATGAATCAGACTTTAAATGAACCAAAATTATCCCAAATGTCCACAAATTACCACAGGATTTTGTTTCAGTGAAGCACAAATTGCACTCTAGTCTTTTAGTGTAGCAAAGATATACAGGAGCAATTTTTTTTGGGTCAAAACATGCAATTATATTAAATTTTTAAGATTGGGTCCATCAGGTCTTCCCCCCTTCATTCCTACCAACTTTTTTTTGCAAAAAGGTAGAAATGTAATACTTAGTTTGTAGCCAAATTACGCAAGGGTTTTGAATATATATATTTCATAGAAAAAGGGGGTCTGAGGCCCCTCCAAGACCCTTTCTTTTTCCCATCAGTTTCAGCCGAAAGGTAGGTATTTTCAACGTTGCTTGAAGTGGAATCTTGCAAGGATATTATTAAAGGTACAAAGAGTGCCATTGGCTGATCCAACGTACTCACCTCCTCTCCTCCCTCCTGAATCCAGATTTTTGGCAGAAAGGTAGGCAGGTTGCGTCTTTTTTTTACTTTGAGTCATACAAGAATCTAATATATATGATTGAAAACAAAATCTGACTTATGGTCTCTTCAACACCATCCCTCCCATCACCAACTTTTTAGCAGAAAGGTAGGCGTGGGGTATGATTCTGTTTGAAGGAGAATCATATCGGTATAATTAGTCTGTATGAGTTGAGGCAAAAAGTGGACTCTGACCTTTCCAACACTCATTCCAACCACCGAAGTTCAGCAGAGAAGTAAGCAGATTTTATTTCCAAGGTGGACTTCAAATTTATGGGGAAGTACCTTGGGCACACTTAACCCGAGAACAATATTTTCTGAGGCATAGTCCTCTTCCCTAACCATCGCACGAAAACGCACAGATCCTATTGAAACCTACGGTTCAAGTGCCTTGATCCGATATAACAATGAGAATATGAAAATCACGATAATCAGAGGCCTACGCACCTTCTCTGATTTTTTCATGACAGTGCTCCGATCGGCTTGAAACTAATGGAAAATTTGCCTTGGATGAAGGGGACAAAAAAATTCAATGCTATAAAAAATCAGAGGAAATATGGAACTTCCAACCCCTACATAAATTCTCCATGAAAATATCTGATTGTGGAATTTTGGTTGACAGGTGCCTATAACGAAGGAGATTTGATTTAACAAATTCTAGACCATTATTCCTCACTGTCGAAACACCGTAGACATACCGCATTCATCTTTGGAGGCAAGGTGTAACCTGCTTGTGCTAACAGGTCTATCTTTAGTGGTTTCCTGTATATTTTAGGATTGATTGTCTTCATGCAATGATTACAAATAATGATGCAAAGCGATGACATAGTTTGGCTGTTATTAGTAGTGTTTCTGGCAATTTCCTTGATAAACAAAAACCGAATTGTTCACACGACCATTTGCATCAGAAGCAAATAATAAGTATTATGTTTGAAGCAAAGTAAAACGTAGTGTTTTCTTGCACATGCTGCAACCTTAAAAATGACACCGTAGATTGGGTTAAGTTTTATTATTTGGGGCAAAGTAACTAAGCACGAGCTTGTATACAAGGTGCGTTTTAAAAGTAACAGTATTGATTGGGCTTTGGGGAATATAGAATTAAGCTGAGTTTGAAGTAGAAATAGCATATTTTGAGACCTTTTTTAAGAAATATGTTGCCTTTTTTAAGCAAAAATTCCAACTTAGGCTATTGTATTTTAAATTTTTCAGGGTTTGGTTGGTAAAGCGTCTAATCGATCGTAAAGAAATAAAACAAAGGGTTTTTCCTGGAATCTTTTGCTGGTGAAACTGACCAAAAACTGTTGTAACAGTTTACGTTGGCCTAAGCAACGTCATTCTAGCTTCTTTTCGTTTTTGGTTTCATTAATTTATTCATAGTAATTTTTGCTTGATGAAGTTTTATTTCTTACATAAATTAAATTCCACTACTTTCAAGCTCGAATAAAGAAAGAAAACGAACAAAAATGGGGTTTTTTATAGGCCAAATGAAAGTACTGAAAAAAACACAACAAAGCGAATATTTCGAGAGGACAAACGCCTCTTCTTCAGCGCGAAACGAAATAATATATCCAAAAACAAACGCGAAAGTCAATGTGAAAAGAACCAAAAAACCAAAGAAAAAAAAACAAAAATTTAAAAGATGAATAAAATTCAATAAAAGCCAAAAAATTAAAACCAAATACCTAACAACCATAAAAACGAGTTATTCGCCAATATCCATGATTTGCACAAAATCCAAAAAATTATGAACTACCATCAACGGATATTAGCAAACAACTGACAAAGAAAAGAAAAACAATCTACTCACTCAAAAACAAAACGAACCAATAATTAAATGAATTGGAGAAGTATGTCATCTAACTTCGGGTTTTAATTATCATATTTCTTGTAGACACCCTTTGAGACCTAAGGGGTTGTTCACGTGTTTGATTATATGACTGGGAAAGTAGTTCAAGGTTTATTTAAGAGATTACTAAAGTATCGGCTTCTCTTTTGAGAAAACCGAAATATGACTCGTTTATTATTAAATCACCGCAATCTCTGTTCAAAGCTAGACCTAAATGTTGATATTTATAAACTTCAACAGCTTCTCTGTATTCCTGGACTATACCTTTGTCATGCAAAATTAGGCTAGCTTGATTAAACAAAATAGTATGGTCTGGTTTTTCAAAAATGTGCTCTGCAAGGGCAGAGTCAAAATTTTCTGGTTTTTTCCGCTTTTTAAGTGTATTATTAATACACTTAATAGATTAACAGATTAACTCAGCACTCTAGTTCAATTAATAATACACTTAAAAAGCTGAAAAAACGCGCTGAAGAACAGAGGCGTTTGTCCTCTCGAAATATTCGCTTTGTTGTGTTTTTTTCAGTACTTTCATTTGGCCTATAAAAAAACCCATTTTTGCTCGTTTTTTTCTTTATGTGATGTCAGGCCAATGTGGTTTAAGAAATTATCTGAGTTCGAATATTGTTCTTTAGATCGAAAAGCTTTGTTTTTTGTATTTATTTTATTTTTAGTTTAATGTGTTTAATTGTGTCAATCATATGGCTGGAAAGAATGTCCAGGATTTGTTGATTTTTTTCTAGTTCATCTTTTTGATCTGCAGCAAGGGATACTAAGGACTTCCAAACACTTCTTTATTCAAGACTTAAATTTAGTACTTTCTCTTTTAATAATACAAAAATTAAAAAGATTAATTGAAGCTATACCTATTTGGTATCTTTTGCAGCTGCACGTCGTGCAATTTTAATAAATCACGTTTGTTTTTATGAGGTGGTATGCCGTGTGTCTAAGTTATCTAGATGTTTTTTTTTTATAAATACAATCAAATTTAATTCCTTTCGTATTGGTTTTAATTTGAAAATAGGAAAATGTTGTTGTCCCATTGAATTTTTCTTAAATGTTAAGCATATACTTCACAAGAAATTGTGTACTTTGATTTTTACTTATTCTTTTGACTTTAAGTCCATGGTGGCATTTCTGAAATAATTGCCAAAGATTGAACTTGCTAACCCAGCTTTTATCGGGCTTACTGTTGTTTCTTTTCAGTTAGTTACTACAGATGAAGGCATTTCTGTGAAAGACAGTGTTGCCGGGATTCTTAGTAAGTTCCTTCTTGACCGAAAAGCAGAAGAGACGAGTCTGAATCTTATTTTGAAGCCTTCACACCTAAAGGTAAGTTATGTCAATTTAAGATAAGTGATCATTGACTGCAAATAGAGATAGCTAAGACTTGTTTCTATTGTTCCTAACCATTGTTAACAGCAATTACCCCTTATCTTGCGGAAACAGAATCGTCAACTAACTAAATTACTTTCCTAATAATTCGTGGAAACGTTTCAACTGAGCAGGAAATTTAAAATTGGAGCCTTCAAATGTAAGGGTAACACTGTCTTAAGCTCTGAATGTATCTATTTTACCAACATTCT